>NC_086319.1:204324095-204624095 GCF_036172605.1 Pelobates fuscus
CACCGGATACCCTCCCTGCCTGCCTGACACGTGTTTCGGCGCCACTATCTGCGCCTTCTTCGGAGGCTAACCAAAAGGTATTTGAGCTTCGGGGGCTCCTTAAATAACCCTTAACCCTGAAAGTAATCTGTGGGCGTGTACTGTGTGTCCGCGCCAAAATGGCCGGATTCAGACAAGCCCCTCCCCTACACGGCGTGCTGGATTGGGTTATGCTAATAGGGTGACCGAGACCTGATTAACTCCTCAAGTGCCAGTATCGTGTTGTTGAAAAGATTGGTCCGTGATATGTAGAATCATTGGACATAGAGGTAGCACATCAGTGTGGGTAAACTCAGGATTCAGCACAGCTATGTGTGAACTAGCTGATATTAGTGCAAGCAATCGTCCCGATGTATCAGCGTTAAGAGAGGGGAAGGCAAGTGTAGCTCAAGTGGAAAACTGTATGTCCCGATCTGTTAATAGCTAATACGAGCTAAAGTGTTAGTATTGGAACAAGGGAAATGGTAGCTCAGATGGAGCATCCACTGAACTGTGCCGCCAAGTCTGTCCTCAAGTCTGAGAGGGCTGATTATGGTCTATTGAGTTCCAGTTTATACATGTCCCTCTCTGCAGCTACAGTGAGGGATAGATCCACACATATAGGGGAGTGCTTGTCATATATAGGTGTATGTGTACAGGGTTTAACTGAACCCCCGATGCTGAAAAAAAGAGAACATACCAAATAAAAGTAACAATAACAAAAGTATATACAGTCATAATAAAGAATGAGAAGAATGTATGTACATATATGGTATAATCATATGCTGATTATCTTGGTGTGGTTATTTTTCAATGTAGGGAGTGAATGTGAACCCCTCATTTAAACCATTGGGGGCCAAAGTTTTGAACCTATAGATCCAAAAACACTCTCTTTTAAGCAAAATGTGATCCAGATCACCTCCTCTATGACCTACAGTCACCTTTTCAATACCTGCGAACCTCACACCTTTGGGGTCTCCAGAGTGTTGGTTTCTTATGTGTCTTGCCACAGGTGTATCCCTCAGATTTATCACGGAGTGTATATGCTCCATGATACGTCTTTTGAAGGGGCGAATTGTTTTACCCACATACCTGAGACCACATGTACAAATCAAGAGATACACTATACCTTTGGTGCAGCAATTGAAAAATTGCTTAACACTGCAGGCTACTTGATCGCACGAATCCTTGAGATGTTTGGAGTCTTTGCAGATGTAGCTACACGCCACACATTTGCCACATTTATATGTACCCTGTATAGAAAGCCAGTTGAAGCCAGCTTTTCTAGAGGATAAATGGCTGGGCACTAGTGTCTCTTTTAGGTTTTTTCCTCGCCTTGCTGTAAGGGATACATAAGGGGTGACTGCGTGACATAAATCGTTGTAGGGGAGCATCTCCGGGCCATCATTCTCATCTAGTAGGGACACTAGATCGTTCAGGCACTGGTTGGCCCTTGGGCGACGATTGGCCCTTCACAAATTCTTTCTTATTGAGAGAGAAAAATGAGCTAAAGATCTGGGCTTTAGTATGAGGGAATACCAGTGCCTGAACGATCTAGTGTCCCTACTAGATGAGAATGATGGCCCGGAGATGCTCCCCTACACCGATTTACGAACCAAAAGCAGCTTTACCCCTAATATCAAAGATTACAAGAACATTGACATGTTCGTGGACTCCACCTGTAAGATGATACAAGATCTTAGGATGGACTCCCTTCAACCCCAACCACACAGTAACCTTTCAAGGACTGAATGGCAGGCCCTCAGTGAGTTACAGGGAGATGACGATATTATCATCAAGCCAGCAGACAAGGGGGGGAATATTGTGGTACAAAATAAAATACAGTATATACAAATGACTCAAAACATACTTAAAGATAGTACCACCTACAAAAAACTATCCACAGACCCCTCAGCCAAATTCCTATCACTCCTGAAAAACCTCTTGGATAAGGCCTTTGATGAAGGGGTTCTGGGGAAGGATGAACACTCATTTATCTATGTAAAATGTCCTACTGTGTCGACATTTTACTGCCTACCGAAGGTTCACAAACAGTATGAGAACCTGACAGGTAGACCCATTGTGTCCGGATCTAACAATCTAACATGTAAAGCAAGTATCTATATAGATAAGATCCTTCGCCCCTTTGTAGAGAAACTACCTTCCTATCTTAGGGACACCAAAGATACTCTCAAATGCCTAGCCTCCACTACCCTTCCTAAGGATGCCATCCTGTGTAGTCTGGATGTAGAGGCTTTGTACTCTTCCATTCCACACTCTCTTGGACTAAGACACACTAAGCATTATTTGGAGACTCGTGGCTCTAGACATCAATGTCACACTTCTTTTGTACTAGACTTACTGCAATTTGTCTTGACCCATAACTTCTTTCTGTTTGATGGTCAATACTATCACCAGGTGCAGGGAACAACTATGGGTACGTCTTGTGCCCCATCATATGCTAACCTGCACCTGGGATGGTGGGAGGAGAATGTGGTCTTTAGTGATACTAACAGTGAATACACCAAGTTTATCTTTATGTGGAAGAGATACATAGATGACGTCCTAGTGGTCTGGACTGGCACAAGGGACTATTTCATGCTATTTGTGGAGAGCCTGAACTCCAATGACCTCAATTTGAAGTTCACAATGGAGATAGGGGGCTCTTCTCTAAATTTCCTTGACTGCACGTTCAGCACTACCTCTAAACAGACAATTGAAACAACTTTATTCAGGAAACCCACAACTACTAACACTATGCTGAGGTGGGAAAGTCATCACCCGACCACATTAAAGAGAGGCATTCCTGTGGGACAATATCTCCGGCTTAGGAGGAATTGTTCAAACTTGGAGGAATTCACCACTCAGGCTAAACTCCTTAGACTCAGGTTTAAGGAGAGAGGCTATCCTAATCGCTGCCTGAAGCCGGCATACCAGAGGGACCTACACAGCGATAGAATGGACCTCCTCCAAGACAAATCGACTCCCAATGAGCAAACGCCGATCCGCTGTATTGCGAATTTCGATTCAGGCTGGGATCAGGCAAAAAAGATACTAGGGAGGTTCTGGCCACTCATATCACAAGACCCCCACTTTAAAGGAGCAGTCACCCCTTATGTATCCCTTACAGCAAGGCGAGGCAAAAACCTAAAAGAGACACTAGTGCCCAGCCATTTATCCTCTAGAAAAGCTGGCTTCAACTGGCTTTCTATACAGGGTACATATAAATGTGGCAAATGTGTGGCGTGTAGCTACATCTGCAAAGACTCCAAACATCTCAAGGATTCGTGTGATCAAGTAGCCTGCAGTGTTAAGCAATTTTTCAATTGCTGCACCAAAGGTATAGTGTATCTCTTGATTTGTACATGTGGTCTCAGGTATGTGGGTAAAACAATTCGCCCCTTCAAAAGACGTATCATGGAGCATATACACTCTGTGATAAATCTGAGGGATACACCTGTGGCAAGACACATAAGAAACCAACACTCTGGAGACCCCAAAGGTGTGAGGTTCGCAGGTATTGAAAAGGTGACTGTAGGTCATAGAGGAGGTGATCTGGATCACATTTTGCTTAAAAGAGAGTGTTTTTGGATCTATAGGTTCAAAACTTTGGCCCCCAATGGTTTAAATGAGGGGTTCACATTCACTCCCTACATTGAAAAATAACCACACCAAGATAATCAGCATATGATTATACCATATATGTACATACATTCTTCTCATTCTTTATTATGACTGTATATACTTTTGTTATTGTTACTTTTATTTGGTATGTTCTCTTTTTTTCAGCATCGGGGGTTCAGTTAAACCCTGTACACATACACCTATATATGACAAGCACTCCCCTATATGTGTGGATCTATCCCTCACTGTAGCTGCAGAGAGGGACATGTATAAACTGGAACTCAATAGACCATAATCAGCCCTCTCAGACTTGAGGACAGACTTGGCGGCACAGTTCAGTGGATGCTCCATCTGAGCTACCATTTCCCTTGTTCCAATACTAACACTTTAGCTCGTATTAGCTATTAACAGATCGGGACATACAGTTTTCCACTTGAGCTACACTTGCCTTCCCCTCTCTTAACACTGATACATCGGGACGATTGCTTGCACTAATATCAGCTAGTTCACACATAGCTGTGCTGAATCCTGAGTTTACCCACACTAGTTTACCTCTATGTCCAATGATTCTACATATCACGGACCAATCTTTTCAACAACACGATACTGGCACTTGAGGAGTTAATCAGGTCTCGGTCACCCTATTAGCATAACCCAATCCAGCACGCCGTGTAGGGGAGGGGCTTGTCTGAATCCGGCCATTTTGGCGCGGACACACAGTACACGCCCACAGATTACTTTCAGGGTTAAGGGTTATTTAAGGAGCCCCCGAAGCTCAAATACCTTTTGGTTAGCCTCCGAAGAAGGCGCAGATAGTGGCGCCGAAACACGTGTCAGGCAGGCAGGGAGGGTATCCGGTGACACTGTTCTCGACTATGATTAGTTAGCAACCTAGGTGATTCAACGAGTTATACTAGATATCTGGAATTTGAGCTAGTCGCATTAGAGGCAAAAGGAGGGAAGGGACGAATGGGTATGGGTGGGGAATTCTGTTCATCACAGTTTGCTCTCTCTCCAACAGTTCTATTCCCCTGGCCCCCTGAGGCTATGCTCCAGTAACCAGATCGCTGTTTCAGACACATTGTATATATCCCGGACAGTGTTCAACTACATGGTATACTGACCTTGTTTTGTTATTTTCTGTTATTTTCTGTTGCTACAGTTCCCTCCCAAGTATGCTGTTTTTTTGCTACTTTGTTCACCCTCTTTGATTCCGGTTTTTTGGTTTCAATTTATGGGTGCTGACTGGAGGGTTCTCTACATTGCAATTGCATCGAGATACCAGTGTACTTGAGAGATATTATACACGTTGGGGGGACAACTAAGTATCCTTCAGGGTACCAATTTTAGGATACTTTACCCCATCCAACATGTTCTCTTGATTATATCCTCCCATTTTTTTCATTTTTAGTTTCTTTTTTCGCTTTTTGCGATCCTATTGTAGGTACATTATACCTTTTTATACAGCATTTATTAAAGGTTATGTTTTATCCTCTGTATATATGCATGGATTTCCACTAGGGGGCGCCCAATTTTTTCTGACCCACCAGGTCTACTTCTCTATTTTCATACATTTGTGTAAGGGTTACCCCCTGGCCTGGTCGCCCCCGGACACACATGAAGTTGTTTCCCCTTGTTGGGAATTCAACTAATTCTTCTTCACCCAGCTTTTATTAAGTGGCTCAAGACCATGTGAGTGTAACCAGTTACTAAATAAGTTACACTGTGAGTTTTTACGTTATCACCCTATGCTGCGGTTTTCTCTGTTTTAATTCACAGGATATTTAAAGCATGGTATACCAAAGTGTGTAATAAGGGTAATGTGCAATTTTAATTAAGAGTGCTCTCACCATCAAGTTTTTTTCACTGTATGGTTTATGTTTTATGTGAATAAGTGACTCACATAGGTGATAGTAGCACCTTTATTCTTAACTTTTTAACCTTATTTATTTTGTATTTGCAAAACTTCAATGTATCCAGCCCATGTTAAATGATAAGAACTAATACATAAAAAAAATGGAAAGGAGCTGTTCACCTAAACGGTTATACACCACAACCACTGTGTGGCTTAGAACTCAGATTTCAAAATATGAGCATGTCAAACTATGAGTTGGACACTCGATGGTGTGATGTCTTAAATGTATTTTCATATATAAAAGATTCATATTATATCATATGCCTATAAAAAAAAAACCATATAACGAAGTAACACTTTTTGAGAATAGATGCTCAATCATAGTGTACAGTTAGTACTTAAAAACAACAAAGTAAAGAGATAGTAGGCAGTGAACATCAGTTTTAAGTAATTCAGTGCCGTCCAAAGGGAAGTTGCCCAAAAGGACGCAATGTGAATCCTGTGATAACAGAGGCCTGGAGGGGAAACGCCTCTGTTTTTCTTGCCTCTGTTTTTCTTCAGTGGCTGCAGGCCCATCTCAAAGGCAGTCCTCCATCCAACCTGTGCCTGACATAATGCAATATATTTCACAGGCAGTCACTCTGGGTATTAAGGAAGCTGGGAAGCCCCACAAAAGGCTGAGGTGTTTGGAATCTTCGGAGTGTTCTCCTACTGTCTCTGATGTGGAGTGTATGGATATGGAGCCCCTGAGAGGTTCTTCTTTAGAAGTTGATTTCCTGGAACCTGCAGAGGTTGATCACTTGCTATCTAGAGTCCACATGACTCTCAATTTAGAGGAATCTTCTAAGGAGGAACCTTCCACCTCCAGTCGCCACTTCTCTGACCTCAGGAGAAAGAGGGCTACTTTCCCAGTCCATGAGACTATAAAAGACATCATTAAAGAGGAGTGGTCCAGATCGGACAGGAAATTGTCTGCGAAAGGAAAATTTTCCTGACTATCTGTTTGAAAGCTGGACGCTGAAACATGGAACTCCGCCCCCAAGGTCGATGCGGCTGTGTTTATATTGGCCAAACGTACCACTTTACATGCTGATAATGCGAGATCCTTCAAAGACCCAATAGACAGAAAGGTGGATTTCAGTCTTTCCAAAGCATATGTGGCTTCAGGTACTGGCCTACACCCAGCAGTGGCCCTCATGTCAGTATCCAGGGAGCTAAAGGTATGGATGGAGAATTTGGAGGAGGACATTAAGAATGGCAGAAGCCGTCACTCCATACTGGACAGCCTGAAAGATATGAAATTGGCTGTTGACTTCTAGTCTGAGGCTGCAGTGGATCTGGTGAGGTCCGTAGCCAGACATATGGCTCTATCAGTTTCAGCTAGGAGAGCACTATGGCTCAGATCATGGTCTCCTGATGCTTCCTCCAAAGGCAACTTGTGCTCAATTCCTTTTCATGGTGACATGTTATTCAACAAGAATCTAGATGACTACATTAAACGAGCCGCCAAAGGTAAAAGGGGCTTTCTGCCTCAAGACTGCAGGCCCAAAGGCCCCTTTCGTACCAAAACGGACTATTACCCATTTCGAGATAGTAGATCCTACAGACCAGGTAGGGAATCAATCCTGGAGGAGTGGTCAGCCTGGCACTAGAGGCTGCAAGTCTCGAGGGTCTGCATCCTCCAAGAATCTGTGATGGTTTCATCTCCCTGTCATTTGGGATTGGAGCTCGCTTGCTCCAATTCCGTATGGCATGGGAGGAATCCGTAAATGACAATTGGGTTCTAGATATCATCCAGAGAGGATATTTTCTAGAATTTTGCAGCAAGCCCCCTTCCAGTTCCTTCCAAATCACAATGTGGCCAGGAGACGAAGTGAAAAGACTTGCTCTCCAGGTCTTCCTTTCATCACTGCAAAAAGAAGGGGTCATAGTGTCGGTCCCGGAGTCAGAAAGGACTCATGACTTCTATTCTCACTTGTTTCTGACCAAGAAGTCCTGAGGAGGGTTGAGACCCATTCTAGATTTACACAGACTGAATCGACACTTACACATCTGAAGGTTCAAAATGGAGTCCCTACAATCTATCGTGAAGGCTGTCTTTCCCAATCAGTAGATGTTGTCAATATACTTATTGGATGCCTATTTCCATATCCCTATTGCCCTGATGCATCAGAAATACCTCAGGTTCACAGTGGGAGAGGGTAATTTCCAATTCAGAGCCTTGCTGTGGCGAAAGTGACTTTGCCACTGTGGTTTGGAGGAGAATACTTGCCAGCCTTTTACCCTGTGACTATGGCCCCTTTAATTTATTGTGGTTGGAAGACCCTATTTGCTCCTATTGGGACTTTGAACAATGGTTCTTGGAACTTTCAAAGTGGTTCGAAGTGCCACTTCGAACCACCGAACAGCCGGACCACACGTAAGTGGTCGTTAACCGCAGTCAAATTGACGAATGGCTGGGTGGTCGCCGTTAGTATAGTCGAACATGTGGCATCGGCAATCTTGTTTAGTCGAACGTATTCAGCGGTGTTTTGTCGGCGGAACTCAAATCGGGCACGCAATGGCACGAACACCGCTGAACAGTTACCTTCCATGGATGGAACTTCGGCTATTCAAACGGGAGTCTAAAAGGTCTTTCCCACATGATCCTGGCTATCAGAGGTTGGTCCAGGGTGGGTGAAAGACGTCAAGATCCCAGCTAAGCTACGGCAGTTGTGGAGTCTGCGGTGTTTGTGATGTCCGGTGCGGTGCTTACGGTCCTCAGCGTCAGCTAGGCAGCATCTGTTAGCGGAGGTGCCCAGATAATCCATTACACTTGCCTTTTGGTCTCAGCACAGCTCCAAGGAGTTTCACAAAAATACTTGTTGTTCTCATTGCAGAGCTGAGAAAACAGGGCATATCCATCTTTCATTATCTCGACGATGTCCTGATTGTGGCAGACAATAAGGACACTTTGTCCTCCCACGCAACATTCGCCTTCAGTTCCTGCAACATCACGGCTGGAGGATCAATGTCAAAAAGAGCCATCTTTTCCCAAGTCAGTCCATGACATACTTGGGTGCTCTGTTCGACACATCCGCAGAAACGGTTCAACTCTCCCAAGAGAGAATCCTGAGAATACATAAACAGGTTTTGGAGATGTTGGCGTCCAAGGTGACTTCGTCGAAGAAGGTTATGAGTCTACTGGGTTCCATGTCCTCTACAATAGGACTAACAAGGTGGGCGCAGTGGAGAATGAGGAGCTTTCAATCAAATTTTCTCCTCCAATTCTCTTCGAAGAGTCTGCTCCAACCCATCAAGATTCCGTTATAAGTTCACAATTCCCTGATTTGGTGGCTGAATGGAGTCTCTTTAGCCAAGGGCTTTCCTCTGAGATAGTGATAACGACAGATGTCATCGCAACTTTGCGCAAGAGGAATGGAAGTTCCCAATGGACAACTTGCCTTCCAATCTCCTGGAACTCTTTGCAGTTCTCGAAGACCTGAAGCATTATTCTTCGCTAATACGCCATCATTGGGTGAAAATACGGTCAGACAACGCTGTGGTAGTAGCCTACATCAACCATCAGGGAGGTACCAGAACCCGCAGGATGATTGATATTATGGTCTCAAATACACTTGGCAGGCCTCACCTGAATCCAGGCCATCCAGAATCAGACCACGGATTTCCTCAGCAGATCCAGAATAGATCCGGGAGAGTGGTGTTTATCTGACGGCGTGTTCCAAATGTTAGTGAACAGATGCGGCCTTACTCAAGTGGATTTATTAGCGAAAGAACAGGAAAGTAGAGTGTTTCTTCACAAAGGACGACAATCCTCTAGCCATGGGGAGGGATGCCCTTTCCAGCAACTGGCAATTCCGAGACGGGTATGCGTATCCTCCTTTTCCCCTGATTTTTCCCATCCTGAGGAGAATGAGGATTGAACGCGTCTCCATCATACTTAAAGCCCTTTTTGGCCTTTTTGGCCTTGCAGACAATGGTTTCCTCTCCTACAGAGCCTTTATGTAGAACCGCCTTGGAGGCTTCTGAAAGTCCCAGACCTTCTGTGTCAAGGTCCCGTTCTCCACCCGGATCAATCCTCCCTAAACCTGATGGCATGGAGGTTGAAAGGGAAAGGCTGTTGAATAAAGGCTTCTCTCAAGCGGTTGAAGACATTCTGCTCAAGGCAGGAAAACGTTCCACTTCGAACACATACTATAGAATCTGGGACGTTTTCTCTTCCTGGGCTACCTTGAGGGATGTCTCAATCCAGAGTCCTTCCACAGGGAATATATCTTAGAATTTCTACAATTCGGCCTCAAGAAGGTTCATATATCAGCCATGTCAGCTTTAACTAGCCACAAATGGTCCTTTTGATTCGGACATGGCTAGGTTTCTTAGAGCTGTGCTAAAGATCAAGCCACCAATTAAGCGGTTCGCTCCACCTTGGAACTTGCCTCTGGTTTCAAAGCACTTAAGTCTTACCCCTTTGAACCTTTGGACTCAGTGTCTTTCCATTTTCATTCCATTAAAGCTGCCTTACTGGTGGCCTTGTCCTCAGACAGAAGGGTCTCAGAACGTCATGCTCTGTCGGCTAAGGAGCCCTTCACGGGTTTCCATAAAGACAGGGTCGTTCTTTGTACTATCCCAGAATTTAGGCCGAAGGTGACCTCCGTCTTTCATATTAACAAAGAAATTGTTCTCCCAGCTCTGCATCCAAATTCACAAGTAAATGGAGAAGACAGAGATCTGTCCTCATTGGATTTGGTGAGATGCCTCAGAGTCTATGTTGACAGAACCGCTTTTTAACATTCATCTCCAGGCCTCTTTGTCCTTTATAATGGATATAGAAAGGGCAGTCAGGTTCTCAAATCTACCATTAGCAGATGGATTGTATCGGCCATCATTCAAGCATATCAAGCCTTGAAAGCTCCAGTCCCGGACTGACTCAAAGCCCGTTCCACGAGATCCTTTTCCTCCTCTTGGGCCTCCTCTGCCAATGTCACTCCTGAGCTGATTTGTAAAGCTGCCACTTGGTCCTCAGCCAATACGTTTTGGTGTTTGTCACTTGGTTTGTGGTACCAAAACACTGTGGATATCATATTCCTGAGTCTGTGGTTTTTTTTTTGTTATTTTTCTTCCCTCCCTTGGTTATTGCTTGGGTATTACCCATTTTTGTGCTGCCATGGATATGGCCAGGAAAAGGGAAACTTTATCCATACTTACCATAATTTTCTTTTCCTGGTCATAGGCCATGGCAGCACAAAGGTCCCGCCCTGGGATATTGCTATTAACAAGACTGAGGGAGGAGGAGATAGGAGGTGGTACTTATACATTTATTTTAATTAGTTCCTGTCTAATTAGGGATAGGGAGGAGCTACCCATTGTTGTGCTGCCATGGCCTATGACCAGGAAAATAAAATTACGGTAAGTATGGATAATTATTTCCTTTTTGCTATTGATATACATATATATTTAAATCAAAATACATGTAGAATGACGTTATACATACATGAAGCAAGTTTAACTTATATCTGCAAAAAGTAGGAAGTAAAAAGTAATGCTGCGCTAATTACACTTGGATACCTTTAATTAGGTTTTAGAGACAGTGAGCCAAGAAATCATATTTTTAAAGGGGAATGCTCATGAAACATGTTATGACTCTATTTTCCTTTATACTCAGTGTTTTAAAATCTTTTTTATAGCAATATAATTGCCAGTTTGCATACACTTTTTGTTTCTGCTACAAATTGCTTGTGTTTATACCTATTTATCTATTTAATCATGTTAATGCACCAGATATTACCTTAATACATTTTCATTTTTTTCTACCTTAATCTGCTCTTAATTTGTTTTCCAGTATTGGCGTTGACAATGACATTCTGTAATGTCAACGCGCAAGTGCATTGTAGGCATGAATGATGCTACCATTCTGCATCTAAGTGGCCAGTGGCTGCTTCTGCTGTAAATAAAAGAATAACATCATCTATTCATTAGTTGACGGCTGCTCCGGAAACAATGCCATAAGATGAGATAAGGCTGCAGTACTTTGCAATTATTATGAAGACAAAGGTCACTTAGATATCTAATCAGCATATGGATGGAAGACTATAATGCAAGCAAATGTCCAGCATCTTCAACACATTGGCAGGGAATTTTGCATCATTATATATGTTGTGCACATTATCTATCCATTATGCTGTGCATAATTGAGTCAATAACCTCTTTTAAATGTAATAATGTCCTAACCCTAAACTTTACGTTAACCTAAGTCAATCTCAAACAGTTACATTTGGCATTACAATTGTTCTAATATAAAATCTAAAATATAAGGTTTGTGCAAGCACTAGGGCTCTGGGCCATGGCACTTACATTTTGGGGGTTGTTTATGACCTGTGATATGATGATTTTATTATTTATATAGTGCCATCAGATTCCGTAGCGCTGTACAAACCTCGACTCAGTCACAACTGCAGGGAAAAGAGATAATGATGATATACACACTCCGGTCTTCATAAAGGGGTTGGCAGACTTCTACCCTGGTAACAGTGAGAAAAGACACCGCAGAGGGATCATAACGTGGAAGTGGGAACAGATATTGCTTATAACAGGCGAGTCCCAAACTGAGAGCTTGGGATTAAAATGTTTGCACCCTCCGGACCCTCTACAATGGTGCCCAAAGGTGGGCCCGTTGGTCTGGCCTTGGATGCTTGTCATGCGGGGCGGACACCCTCCCTATCTCTTTGTTAGTATGGTACTAGTGTGCAGTTATCTTTTTTATGTTGCCAGCATTACATGCATAAAGCCTCACCTATAACAGCACAGATTGTTTGCCAAGTAGCTGGATAAAAGTTGTAAGGGTAAGCATGAAGGAGGAGCTTACCAAAAATTGGTACACATCACAAGCCATGCAATATACAACTCTTATATAGGAATAAAAATAAATAAAACTTCTGTTAATGAAAACACTGACTTATGTTCTACTAGTAATTCAGTGTTAAGAACTATTTCTTTGATTGCAAATTGGAGGCAGTGTTCCAGATGGCTAGCAGTAATTTAAGCCCTATAGTTTGACCTGGAGTGATTAATTCTGAGTAGATGAGAAACAATTTGGCAATATATCTAATGTATGTACACCAGCCCCTATAAGAGCTTCTCAGTGGTGTATGGACATACACAATGCCAGGTGTGCTTTAACAAGAGAGCTAGGAACAGGACGTATGTATCAAAATCCCTTACAATGGCTTCTCTGTATATACCAAGGAAGAGGACTTGCCTGAGAAGTAACTTTATGAGTTTTGGGTTAGCTACATGTAAGAGGCAGCACAACTGATTACATTTTAGTCTACATGGATTTTGCAGGCATCCAAGAGACACCGTCCATGAGTGATGTCACTAAAATCATTTTCATACATGCTTTTTGAGAAGCTGAGTTTTTCTGTTTTTCTAATATAATCTAAACATATAAACATAACCTAGTAGTTCGATACATTTGCATATGTTGTGTCCCTAAATCAGGGGTAGGCGACCTTCGGCACTGCAGATGTTGTGGACTATTTAGTCACTATTTGCGCTAGACCAAAATGAATGATAAAAATCCAACCCAAGCCTAATGTGAAAAGCTAGACAAGGACAACAGATTGGAAGGAAAAACCATCACTGGTTGCTTTAATAAACAATAATTAAAATGCATACAACGGTTAACCAACAAATAAATAACATCATATAGCATAATTGTTGACTGGGGTGGCAGCAATGAGGCCCTAACTATATGCCTCAAACGACAAGAGGACGTGGTTCCTACCTAGTTCTGTAGCGAAGCCCCAAGTGTTTCAGCCCAAGCAGAGGCATAACAGACCGCAGGGGATATCTTTGGCCCAACACTTCACATAGATGCTTTGGAAGGGCTGAAACTTGCCGGCACTCCCGTCCTCCATCTCTGCATCACCCTGGAGCCGCACCCTCTTGCAGGAGAGGGAAATAAAACAAAACTCTCTCTCAACAGAGCAGTCATGTTGCCAGGCCGATGAACCTGACAGCTACTACAGGAGAGAGGAAAAGAGAGAAACTAAACCGGGCAGTGGGGCAAGCTCGACTAAGCAGGCCGCGCACCAGGCAACTAACCACTCAGACTAAAGAGAGGTTATACTCAGTGCTGCCCCCACAAGGAAGTCCTCCGCTGAAAATCCAGAGCAGGAAGGGCAGGACAACCTGCAGAGGAGAAATCAAAGAGAGACTGGAAGCCTCGAAGAGCCCTCAAATAAGGTATGAAAAGGCCCCTCCCTCCTGCCACACAAAGTATCTACTCAATTGCACTCCCCTCCAAGGAGACAACCCCTTAATGTGTTAAGTGCCCACAGGGGGCCCTAGGAAGTCCTCCACCTAAAATCCAGAGCAGGACAACCTGCAGAGGAGAAAGCATAGAGAGACTGGCAGCCTGGTAGGGCCTTCAAATAAGGTATGAAAAGGCCCCTCCCTCCTGCCACACAAAGTATCTACTCAACTCCAAGGAGACAACCCCTTAATTTATTAAGTGCCCACTAGGGGGCCCTCCACTGCCATTAGCATTCCTTGGGCCTTATACCCTAACCCATCTCAGGTTTCCAATGAAGGGGTTATAGGATGGAGGGAATATGTGACTGTAGGAAATCTAGGTTGATTACAATTAGCCTAATTTTTTTGTCCGATTTAAACACCAATTTTTATAAAATAATATATATATATATATATATATATATATATATATATATATATCAAGTTTAATGAACCCTTCTAGTCCTGTAGTGTACCATACTGCCTCTAGGTAATCACCGCTTGCAAACACTACCCCATCAGTAATATTTCTATAGTGCAACAATGAACTATGCTTGCAGTGCATGGCACCAATTATTACCTTTTGTAAGTTCACAAACGTTTGTCAGCATTGTATATCTGCACTGTCTCAGTTGTACAACACTGCAGAATATGTTGGCAGAATATAAATACTAGATAATAAATATCATTATTTACATTTCTTACACCATTGAAATACCATCATGGCCAACAATGTATCTGAACAGATTCTTATTAATGACATCATATACATACATGCTGGCTTGCGCGGGTGCAACCACTGTGTCGATTTAATGTAAAACTGAGTATCTCTCATTTAAAAAATGAGAAGCCCACAGTCTGTTGTGATGCCAGCTGTGAGACAGCAAGTGAAAAAAATATTGTTTCTTAATAAATACAATATCTTTTCACATTCTAATTGCATTTTGAAAATTACTTTTTTCCTTTTATGCAATTATTATTTTACAGTTTAGTCGTAGTGTAAATAAACTGTATTTTCCAAAATCAAATGAGCAGTTTTGTTAAATACAAGTAACGAGATGACTGTATATCCTGCCAATAGAACTTTATATCTAACCATAATAATCTCAGGCCCAGATGTAATGTAACCAACTCATTTACTTATTGCACACCATGGCGGCAGTATTTCAGGATGTCACAAATTACAACATCTTTACAGCTTGGTAAATTGCTGAAAATTACATTGTCATAAATTTAGTTTCTGTCCTCCCCCCATGCGTGGACAGAGTATGGCAAATATTTATTTTTTTAAGTGCAGATTAAAGTAGGAAACACGTCTTGACAAACACGCCCTCTAACATTTTTTTTCTTCTACTATTTGATAGATGCAGATAAGTATTCTCTACATTTATTGTGTTCATTATTTTAAATATATATATATTTATATAACATACCTGTGTGATAAGTAGTGATGTCGCGAACACAAAATTTTCGGTTTGCGAAAGGCGGACGCGAACTTCCGCAAACGTTCGCGAACCGGCGAACTGGGCGAACTTCCATTGACTTCAATGGGCAGGCGAATTTTAAAACCCACCGGAACTCTTTCTGGCCGCAATAGTGATGGAAAAGTTGTTTCAAGGGGACTAACACCTGGACTGTGGCATGCCGGAGGGGGATCCATGGCAAAACTCCCATGGAAAATTACATAGTTGATGCAGAGTCTGGTTTTAATCCATAAAGGGCATAAATCACCTAACATTCCTAAATCACAATGGATATGGATTGACACCTGACATATGACATATTGACACCTTGACATATGGATTGACACCTGTCCTCAGATACCCTGATACACACTGACACAGAGCAGAATAGGGACTGTTCCCCCTACATAGGGTCACTTGGCAGATATGGATTGACACCTGTCCTCAGGGACCCTGATACACACTGACACAGAGCAGAATAGGGACTTTTCCCCCTACATAGGGTCACTTGGCAGATATGGATTGACACCTATCCTAATGATCCCTGATACACACTGACACAGAGCAGAATAGGGACTGTTCCCCCTACATAGGGTCACTTGGCAGATATGGATTGACACCTATCCTAATGATCCCTGATACACACTGACACAGAGCAGAATAGGGACTGTTCCCCCTACATAGGGTCACTTGGCAGATATGGATTGACACCTATCCTAATGATCCCTGATACACACTGACACAGAGCAGAATAGGGACTGTTCCCCCTACATAGGGTCACTTGGCAGATATGGATTGACACCTATCCTAATGATCCCTGATACACACTGACACAGAGCAGAATAGGGACTGTTCCCCCTACATAGGGTCACTTGGCAGATATGGATTGACACCTATTCTAATGATCCCTGATATACACTGACACAGAGCAGAATAGGGACTGTTCCCCCTACATAGGGTCACTTGGCAGATATGGATTGACACCTGTCCTCAGGGACCATGATACACACTGACGCAGAATAGGGACTGTTCCTCCTACATAGGGTCACAATTTTTAGCCCAAGGCAGCTCATCTCATCAGGCCTTTTTTAGTCCAATGTATCGCCCACTGTCAGTCCCTTTGGGATCCATCCCTCATTCATCTTAATAAAGGTGAGGTAATCTAGACTTTTTTGACCTAGGCGACTTCTCTTCTCAGTGACAATACCTCCTGCTGCACTGAAGGTCCTTTCTGACAGGACACTTGAAGCGGGGCAGGCCGAAGTTCTATCGCAAATTGGGATAGCTCAGGTCACAGGTCAAGCCTGCACACCCAGTAGTCAAGGAGATCATCGCTTCTCAGAGTGTCGATATCTGCAGTTAAGGCGAGGTAGTCTGCTACCTGTCGGTCGAGTCGTTCTCTGAGGGTGGATCCCGAAGGGCTGTTGCGATGCGTAGGACTTAAAAAGCTCTGCATGTCCTCCATCAACAACACGTCTTTAAAGCGTCCTGTCCTTGCCGGCGTGGTCGTGGGAGGAGGAGGATTACTTTCACCTCTTCCCCTGTTAGATTCCCGTTGTGCTGTGACATCCCCCTTATACGCTGTGTAAAGCATACTTTTTAATTTATTTTGCAAATGCTGCATCCTTTCCGACTTGTTGTAATTTGGTAAAATTTTAGCCACTTTCTGCTTATACCGGGGGGGTCTAGTAGCGTGGACACCCAGTACAGGTCGTTCTTCTTCAGCCTTTTTATACGAGGGTCCCTCAACAGGCACGACAGCATGAAAGACCCCATTTGCACAAGGTTGGATGCCGAGCTACTCATTTCCCGTTCCTCCTCCTCAGTGATCTCAATGAAGGTATTCTTCCCCCCAGCCACGTACAACACCACAGGTACCAGATAGGTGACAACGAGTACCCTGGGATGCCTGTTGTGGTTGGTCTTCCTCCTCCTCCTCAAAGTCACATTCCTCCTCTGACTCCTCTTCCTCACAATCCTCTTCCAGCGTTGCCGCAGGTCCAGCAAGCAATGCTGATAAGGCTGTTTCTGGTGGTGATGGTGACCACGACTCTTCCTCTTCCTCTTCACGCTCATCTACGGCCTGATCCAGCACTCTTCGCAGGGCACGCTCCAGGAAGAAAACAAATGGTATGATGTCGCTGATGGTGCCTTCGGTGCAACTGACTAGGTTTGCCACCTCCTCAAAAGGACGCATGAGCCTACAGGCATTGCGCATGAGCGTCCAGTAACGTGGCAAAAAAATTCCCAGCTCCCCAGATGCTGTCCTAGCACCCCGGTCATACAAATATTCATTAATGGCTTTTTCTTGTTGGAGCAGGCGGTCGAACATTAGGAGTGTTGAATTCCAACGTGTCGGGCTGTCGAAAATCAAGCGCCTCACTGGCATGTTGTTTCGCCGCTGGATATCTGCAAAGTGCGCCATGGCTGTGTAGGAACGCCTGAAATGGCCACACACCTTCCTGGCCTGCTTCAGGACATCCTGTAAGCCTGTGTACTTATGCACAAAGCGTTGTACGATCAGATTACACACATGTGCCATGCACGGCACATGTGTCAACTTGCCCAACTTCAATGCCGCCAACAAATTTGTTCTGATATCCAGTTGTTGCGGAGTCAGCCACTTTTCCACCTGTGCGTTCAGGGCGGACAGGAGTGCTTGTCCGGTGTGACTCTCTGCTTTCAAGCAAGTCAAACCCAAGACGGTGTGACACTGCCGTATCCGGGATCTGGAATAGTACCTGGGGAGCTGGGGGGGTGCCATTGATGTGGAGCAAGACGCAGCAGCAGAAGAGGACTCAGCCGAGGAGGTTATGGAAGAGGATGGAGTAGGAAGAGTAGAGGAGGTGGCAGCAGGCCTGCCTGCAAGTCGTGGCGGTGTCACCAACTCCTCTGCAGAGCCACACATTCCATGATTGGCAGCCGTCAGCAGGTTTACCCAATGCGCAGTGTAGGTAATATACCTGCCCTGACCATGCTTTGCAGACCAGGTATCAGTGGTCAGATGGACCCTTGCCCCAACACTGTGTGCCAGACATGTCATTACTTATTTTTGCACAATCGAGTACGGGTTGGGGATTGCCTTTTGTGCAAAGAAATTTCCACTGCGGTATCCCAATAGCCACACATTTTTTGAACACCTCAGACTCCACCAGCTTGTATGGTAAAAGCTGGCGGGCTAATAGTTCAGAGAAGCCAGCTGTCAGACGCTGGGCAAGGGGGTGACTTTCTGACATTTGCTTCTTACGCTCAAACATGTCCTTGACAGACACCTGACTGTGGTCAGATGAGCGGGAACTGCTCAAGGTGAGAGACGGTGTGGCGGATGGTTGAGAGGGGGCAAGTAGGACAGCAGTGGTTGACGTGGCTGAAGATGCTGGGCCAGGAGGAGGATGGCGGCTTTGAGTTTGTGTGCTGCTTGTACTCATGTGTTGATCCCATAGGCGTTTGTGATGTGCGATCATGTGCCTACACAAAGCAGTTGTACCTAGGTGGGTGTTGGACTTCCCACGACTCAGTTTCTTTTGGCACAGGTTGCAAATGGCATCGCTGTTGTCAGAGGCAGACACACAAAAAAAATGCCACACTGCTGAGCTCTGCAATGACGGCATTCTGGTGGTGGACACAGCATGCATTGATTGGCGTGCTGTCGGGCTGACCCGGGGTGCCGATGCATGCTGTCTAACTGTGCCACTAGCTCCTTGCGATGACCTCCCCCTGCTTCCAACTCGTCTCCTCCTCCTCCTCTCTTTCTCCCCATCTGAACTTTCACCCTTTTCTTCTTCTTGCCGACGGGCACCCACGTGAAATCCATGGACACATCGTCATCATCAACCGATTCACTTGTATCTGATAACTCAGCAAAGGAAGCAACAGCGGGTACAACATCATCATCATCACACCGTACGTCCATGTGTGTAATGCTGCCTGCCTGAGACATATCCCTGTTATCTACATCCTCTGGCAATAATGGTTGCGCATCACTCATTTCTTCAAACGGATGTGTAAATAACTCCTCTGACATACCAAGTGAAGCGGCTGTGGTGCTAGTGTTGGTGGTGGCGGCAGGCGGGTGAGTGGTATCTTGAGAGGTGCCCGAAGCTAAGCTGGAGGAGGATGGTGCGTCAAGGTTCCGAGCGGAAGCTGTAGAAGATTGGGTGTCCTGTGTTAGCCAGTCAACTATGTCCTCAGAACTTTTCAAGTTCAGGGTATGTGGCCTCTGAAAACTGGGCATTATTCTAGGGCAAAAGGGAATCACAGCACCACGACCACGATGGCCCCTGCGGCCTGCCTCTGCCTGTCATTTTTTTTTTGATTAGTGGTACTATGCGTGCAAGCTACTGTGAAACCAAATATGAGTGGCAATGTGCACTGGCAGAGGTTGGCAGAGTACACGCTGTAGGCCTGACACCCGCTTGAAGACAACTAATTGCTATTCAATCTATAACAGCTGAAAAAGTTTTTTGGTTTTAAATGCACGCTATTGTGACACCAGATATGAGTGGCAAAGTGCACTTGCAGAGGTTGGCAGAGTAAACGCTGAAGGCCTGACACCCGCTTTAAGGACACTGACTGCTATTAGCTTACAGTGAAAAACTTTTTTATTTTTAACGGCACGCTATTGTGACACCAGATATGAGTGGCAAAGTGCACTTGCAGAGGTTGGCAGAGTACACGCTGAAGGCCTGACACCCGCTTTAAGGACACTGACTGCTATTAGCTTACAGTGAAAAACTTTTTTTTCTTTTTAAATGCACACTATAGTGACACCAGAAATGAGTGGCAAAGTGCACTTGCAGAGGTTTGCAGAGTACACCCTGAAGGCCTGACACCCGATTTAAGGACACTGACTGCTATTAGCTTAAAGTGAAAAACTTTTTTTCTTTTTAAATGCACGCTATAGTGACACCAGATATGAGTGGCAAAGTGCACTTGCAGAGGTTGGCAGAGTACACGCTGAAGGCCTGACACCCACTTTAAGGACACTGACTGCTATTAGCTTACAGTGAAAAACTTTTTTTCTTTTTAAAGGCACGCTATTGTGACACCAGATATGAGTGGCAAAGTGCACTTGCAGAGGTTGGCAGAGTAAACGCTGAAGGCCTGACATCCAGACGCTTGCAGACAACTAACTGCTATTCAATCTATTACAGTGAAAAAAATTGTTTTGTTTTTAAATGCAAGCTTAAGCTATTGTGACACCAGATATCAGTGGTGGCACTGGGCAAGTGGGCACAGTATCCACTGTGAGCCTGACACAGAAGCTGGCAGGCAGGCAACTGCAATTACATTACACCAAAAAAAACAAAACAGACTGATGTTCTAGCCCTAAAAAGGGCTTTTTGGGGTGCTGTCCTTACAGCAGAGATCAGATGAGTCCTTCAGGACTGTAGTGGACACTGAATACCCTAGCCTAGCTATCAATTTCCCTATCAAATGAGCAGCAGCTACACTTTCCCTCCTCTATCTAAGAATGCAGCTTCAGAATGAATCTAAAATGGATGCTGTACAGGAGGTGGGAGGGTCTGGAAGGGAGGGTCTGCTGCTAATTTGCTGGAATGTGTCTGCTGACCGTGAGGCACAGGGTCAAAGTTTACTCAATGATGACGAATAGGGGGGTGTTCGCCGGCCGTGGTGAACGCGAACACGCTATGTTCGCCGGGAACTATTCGCCAGCGAACAGTTCGGTACATCACTAGTGATAAGGGATGTATGTGAATTTACATATCTGGTTCACTGGTGCGCTTATTCTCCATACATTAAGATTGAGGGGCACTACAAGATATTTATTGTAGTGTCTATAGTACAAAAATATTGTTTTTGCCTTTCCCTGCAAGCATATTAATCCCTAAAGGGTGTTAGGACATTTCATGCTGTCTTCCACAGACTGGGGTGTAACGCTGTTAGGACATGGAATGTTTTCATGTTTTGGTGTAAGTAATGATACATCTGTGCTATACCAAGGAGATCCAGATATCAATCAATACCTGGGGTTATCCTGTGTCACCTCGGGACACATTTATTAGCACCAGATTGACACATGTTAGCCTTTGGTTCCAGATGTTGGTTATCCTACCTTTGTCTGCATTGGTCAATTGTTCTTTATAATTATTTCTCCATTCTTCAATCTTACAACTGTGCAAGGTAAGATCTTGAATTTAAAGTTATACTATTCCTTTCTTTCTTCCTTTCAGAATTTCAAATTGTGAGATTCTAATTCCCTTTTTTTCTCGCAAGATGGACAAGGATAAATCTTGTTCCAGGGATTCTGGTGCCTCCTCGCATGATAAAAGATCACACTCTTAGACATATAGGTAAGCCATGCATTATCTCCGTACAATGATGGATTATTGGAATGTTTTTTCTCATAAAAGAGTGCATACTATTGCTCCCCTATTATGGCAGTACTATGGGGAAAATAGCATCAGGATCTTCCAAAGGGAAGTTGCCCAGAAGGACGCAATATGAGGCCTGCAACAAGAGAGCCATGGAAGGAAAACGCCTATGTGCTGAATGCCTATCTGAGGCAGCAGGTCCAATTCAACCAAGCTGAATTGACATCATGCAGTTCATCAAGCATACAGTATCACAAGGCATCAAGGAAGCAGGCCATTCTTGCAAAAGGCCCAGATATCCAGACTCTCCTCTTTTCTCTCAAAACAACTTGGATGAGGAATATATGGAAACAGAATTTGCATCTTCTTCTGAGGAAGAAACTCATCTGGCCCAATAACTTATTGAGCCAACAGAGGTGGATCATCTCATCTCAAGAGTACATAAAGGTTTAAGCCTTGGAGAAACTCAGAAGGAAAAACCTTCTACCTCCAGTCGTTTCTTTACAGACCTCAGGAAAAAGAGTTATTCTTTCCCTCTGCATTACACCATCAAAGACTTGATTAAGGACGAATGGTCCACATCTAAAAATAAACTTTCTGTCAGAGGAACAGAGAGGGTAGTGGATGCATGGAATAGCCTTCCACCAGAAGTGGTAGAGGTTACCACAGTAAAGGAGTTTAAGCATGCATGGGGCTATCCTAACTATAAGATAAGGCCAGGGACTAATGAAAGTATTTAGAAAATTGGGCAGACTAGATGGGCCGAATGGTTCTTATCTGCCGTCACATTCTATGTTTCTATATGTTGTTTGGCAAGAACCTAGATGAATGCATTAAATGAGCAGCAGAAAGCAGAAGGGCATTCTTACAACAAGACTGTAAAATCAAGACCCCTTTTCATCCTAAAAGATCCTCAGAAAATTATTAATTTCAAAACAACAGAGCTTACAGACCAGGGAGAGAATATGGGAGATCGTAATCCTGGAGGAGTGGTCCATCTGGTTTTAGAGGAGGAAGGTCCAGAGGAAACATTGCTTCCAAGAATCCAAGATCCTTATGACTCACAGTCCGGAGGAGTAGAGGTACATCTGCTTCTATTCCGAAGGCATGGGAAGTCTCCACACAAGACAAATGGGTTCTAGATGTCACCCAGAGAGGATATTTTCTAGCGTTCTTTCAAAAACCTCTGCTTCGTTCATTCCAGATTACAAAGTGACCACGGGCAAAGGAAAGAAAGTGGCCTTACCTGAATTTATTTGCTCCCTTCAAACACCCGGAGTACAAGTGCCAGAGCCGGAAAAGACTCATGGGTTTTACTCTCACCTCTTTCTAACAAAGGAAGCTTCAGGAGGATGGAGATCCATTCTAGATCTACACAGACTGAATCTTTACATAGAAAATAAGAACATTTAAGATGGAATCCCTCCAATCCATCATCAAGGCAATATTTCTGGGCCAATGGTTAATGTCAATAGACTTATTGGACACTTATTTTTACATTCTCATTGCGCAGCAACATCAAAAATATCTGAGATTTGCAGTGGAACAGGGTAATTTCCAGTTCAGAGCCCTCCCCTTTGGCTTAAGCACAGCTCCAAGGACATTTACAAAGATCCTAGTGGTCCTGATCGCAGACCTGAGTAAACAAGGTATATCCATATACCATTACTTGAACGATATCCTGATAGTTGCAGACAACAAAGAGACCTAGAGTTTTAATGACATGGATTGGAACGTGCTGGCTCGATGCCGTAGATGCGGCCCCTATCCTAAACGAGTAGGCCAGGTAAATAGCAATTTCAAAGTTAGTGAGAGGTTTGAAAGGGGCTGAATCTAGCAAATTAGACATATTTTGGATACCCTTAAGTATAGTCTGATTGGATAGGACGAAAGGAAACTGGCTTTGTTGGAAAGTAGAGAAACATGTGATGTTGGATGCCAGTCAAGTGTAACTTGATGGTATAGTGAGATAGCCTAAACTGAAGGTGGCAAAAAAAGTAGCGAACACAACCAGAGACATAACAAGCAACATTATGTAAAGAAGGACCACTTACCTGTGACGTGAATAGTAATGGAAAGACTTGGTGACAGCAATTGTTGGGAGATCACTAAGGGCACAACTTGAAATATATTAGAACCTGGAGGAGTAATACCGTGTACATTACAATAGCGGAATCTGCCAGACACATGAGCCCTTCGAGGGCTAAGGAAATAGTCGTAAATATGTAAGTGACAACCAATATATCTTGCAAACAATTAAGGGGTAACAAAAGCTACTTCGACTAAACCAGGTGGCATGAATATGAAAATACCAGCATATGACGTCAAACCTAGACTAATAGCATTAAAAGGACACTCCAGGCACCCAGACCACTTCTGCCCATTGGAGTGGACTGGGTGCCAACTCCCACTACTCCTAACCCTGCAACTGTAATTATTGCAGTTTTTTATAAACTGCAATAATTACATTGCAGGGTTAACTCCACCTCTAGTGGCTGTCTACTAGACACCAGGGGTGGCCGGGCCCCCTGGAATGATGGGGCCCAATCGCAGCTGTGACCCCTGCGACCGCGGTAGTTCTACCACTGTATCTACGTGTGTGTCAGTGTGTGCATCTTTGTGTCTGTGTATCTGTATGTGTTATTGTGTGTTTCTGTGTGTCTGTGTATCTGCATGTGTGGCAGTGTATGTGTATATGTATGGGTGTCAGTGTATGTGTTTTTCTGTGCCTGTATGTGTGTCAGTGTGCATTTATGTGTGTCTGTGGATCTTGTGTGTATCAGTGTGTTTATATGTGCCTGTGTATCGGTGTTTGTATATGCATGTCTGTGTACCTTTGCATGGGCCAATGTGTGTGCATGTATATCTGCTTGCACACCAGTGTTTGTATCTGTGTATATATAAATATATGCATGCCCCTATGTATTTTAGTGTGCCTGTGTATCTGTGTATGTGTCACTATCTGTATCTATGTGTCTTTTTATCTGCATGTGTGTTAGTGTGTGTATCTGTATGTCTGTGTATCCTTATAAGTGTCAATGTTTGTATATGTGTATTTACATGTATTCCAGTGTTTGTATCTGTGTGTCTGTGTATTTGTATTCATGCCACTATGTGTTTCTATGTGTGTCTTTGTATCTGTGTCACTTGTTGCACCTGTGTCTTTTTATCTGCACATGTGTCAGTGTGTGTATCTGTATGTCTGTGTATCCTTATATGTGTCAGTGTTTGTATCTATGTTTCTGTTTATCTGCATGTGTGTCAGTGTGTGTAGCTGTGTGTTTGTGTATCTGCATGTGTGTCACTGTGCGTATCTGTGTGTCTGTGTATCTGCATGTGGTTCAGTGTGTGTATCTGTGTTTGTATGTGTGGCAGTGTTTGTGTGGCAGTGTATATGCATATGTGCATACATATTCGCATTTAAACTACACACAAACACATCTCTGGGTTAAAACACCAACATTACATATAAACACAGCCCTGCGTTCAAAAATCAACACTACACACAAATGCACACATGCACTTAAACACCAACACTACATACAAACACACCCATACATTCACGCACACATACTCAATGCAAAAACATTACATTCAAACATAAAAACACTGCTCTGTGCTACATACAACTCCTCAAGGGTGGACATATGGCAGATTATAATCCAGCAAAGCATTGTGGGAGTTTTACAATAGATGGAGATCTATTGTATGGCCACCTTTGCGAAAGAGGGGTCAAAGAAAATTGTTGCGCCAGAGCCCTCTCTGCATTAGTTCAGCCACAGTCCTCTGGTACAATTTTTTACACTGACAGTGCTGGGCTAGCCAGAGCTAAAAGAAAACTATCCCTTGGTACCTTGTTTCTTGGACAGGGTCATTTGAGAATAAACTGTGATATATCTTTAAAGAGAAACTTGATAAAAGCAAGATGATTTAAGGTTCTGAGGATATGTATTCTATATTCTGATTCTGATTTGGTTTTCATAATATATTTTCCAAAGAAATCATAAAAGGTATAATAGTTCCATAGATTTCAGATCTTGAAGTCAACATAATAAGTTGCCAATGTGGGGGAAATTATAGAACTGCAAATAAAAATAAAGAAAGACTAAATACCCAATTAAGTTGTTTTGAATTTATACTATGAGAAAGAGAGAATAACTGAAGTACTACTGTTGAGTTTAACAAAAAATAAATTTGTTGTACTTTATCTTTAAGTTATAGTGGTTGCTGTAAATGTGCATAGAATTACCGGATATTTATCAGGGACACCAGTGGTTGATAGCAAAGAAGAGCACATCTTTAGTATAAGCAGTTGTTTTATGCTGATATGGTCCCATAAAAAATCATGTTTAGATGGGTTTCAATGAATTGGAGAATGAAGTGACAAAAATAAGTAGAGGAAGTGAGCTATCCTAACGTGTTACATTTACGTGATATACAGTCCCATTGATTCAAATAAAGTGACTGGTATTGAAAAGTTAGGGTCAGTTTGTTTATCTTGCCAAAGCACACTCTCTATAAGGGTAAATCCTTAAAGTGAGAATTATCGTGAATTTCAAGTGAATTCAAAGTGATTTTTAAAATTAAGGTCAAAGTAGCCAAACTAGAATCATAAATGACTTAAAGCATTTCCCAGTTGTGCTACTTTGGACTTAACTTTGAATTCACTTGAAATTACTGACATTTCTCACTATAGTGAATAACCCTGCACGTCTTTTTTTCAGAAATGGACTAGCACTAAATGTACTTTGCCATATGGGCTATATTAACAAGGCATGTATAAATACAAATGCTGTTTTTCATGTCTGCCAGATATCTCACAATGTCAATATCTATCCTTTTTTTATGAATATGAAATATCCACTGGATCTGTGAGAGCTTTTTAAAACTTTTGTTGTAATCTCTAGCAAAATGTTTTGCTAGTGTTGGTCAGTGTGTTTGGAGGATCCTGGTTTAGAGAGTGAACTACATTTTCTGGGACTAAAAGAAAATGTGTGCAAGTCCAACGATCATTAAGTGCTTCTAAACTCCCAGATACTCAGTACTGTTATTATAATATGCAGCAGTTCAATTATGAGAAGATAATACTTGGCACTCGCATGACGTCCCTCAAGCATAGGTTGTGATATTTGAGAATTAAATATTTATTAGAATGTACATGTAAAGTTCACATAAATTCTAAATGAATTCATGATAAACACAGAAGCACATTTGAGAATATTTTATATACACTAAATGGCAGAAGCGTTGCGAGGTATAAAATGACTAGGGGCTACAGCTCAATAATATTTGATAACTCTCCTTAATTTTACATTTAGTCTGCCTACTACCCTTCCCATACTCCAAAAATCAAGTCAATGCACCATTATGAATTCTTTATCACTAAAAGAGACTGCCACAGTTGCATCCTACCATTGATTTGCTTAGAGAAATAACTACCTTAAATACAAGCTATTACTACTTTTACCATATTAGGAAACTGGATAGTATATAGCACGATTGAAAACAGCCTGTGCCTCTGCAATCACTCTTTAGACATAACCAAGTGTACCAAGACTCGATGGTGAGGTATCTTAGTTCTAAGTATATAAACCCCAGTGTTTTTACCTCTGTCAATCATCCTTCTTTCCTAAACACAAATAATCACACAATCCACATTGAGTATAAAAATCTATCAATAATTTATTTTTGCTGAACAAGTTTTCCTTCTCAGACTGGCATATTTCTAAAATAGGAGCCATCCTGAAAAAATATAAGTCCATTTAATTTTTCATTTTTCTCTTCCAATTAATACTTGTCAATTTAAGTACATCTTGTCAAGTAAAGTACTTCTTTAACATTGGATGTGTCCCTTTATCACTTTTCGAGATGGGTCTTTTATTACTATTGATGGATGTCAATCTAACTGGGAAAAGACATGTTATGAATCCTGACATTTTTGGCAGACAATTTTCATGAATAGGTATATTTGTATAAATCATTAGAGACCTATATTTGAATAGCATTATTAAAAACTACTTGTAGCATTTGTTTTCTGTAACAAACAATTTTAATGCAAATTAGATGTGTTCCAGATTCCATGTCATTTGAGGAAACAATATCTTTTTTTCAAGTAAAATTTGAAAAAAAAGCTAATAAATGGTTTTAAAACAATAATTGAACATTAGATTTACATGAACTATGAAAAACATATTTAACAGATACAGTATGTCATTGTACTGATACTCATTCTAATTAGATGATAGCTCTAACAGGCTGACATGGACAGTGCTCTTTTTGATGTTCATGTGCATTCAAGATACAAATACAACAGGCACAGCTGGTATTTATTAAAAACAAACACAAAACACACAGAACTGCTAATTAGGTACAGCTGGGTATGGACATATAAATCCATGCATTGAAATAGACGGGATCTAAAGGTTGGAAAGAATAAGGCTTGAATATAAATTGAACAGATTGGGAATAATGGAAGAAGGTGAAGGTGGAATAATTATTAAATTGTAGCCAAAACTTTGGGAACATACTGTTCCAAAAGCACTTCTGTATATGAAAAAAACATAGATTTATGCAAAACCTATTTTATTAGTATATTACAGCATATTCCCTGTATATTCGGATTTATATGAAAAGCCCCTCTTTTTGGCTGTAGGAAATACTAGAAATATAACTTATAAATTTGTGTGAGAAAATATTGTATCGAAAACATCTGTTCAAAGGTTAGATGTAAAAGTGTTTGTTAGAAAAAATATATATATATCTATATACATGCATTATCTGAGATGGAGTCCATGGGATGGATGAATCCTATATACGTGCAGTATATGACATAGCTGCTGTGAGATTGTGGGATTGCCAGAGTCTCTCAGCCTTTTCTGCAGTGTCTGTTTGTGTGTATGTGTTTTGTTTGTGTTGCTATGGGAGTGTCTGTGTAAGGATGTGAGTTTGGGAGGCCATATGTGTGTTAGAATTTTGTAATAGTCCATTATGATTTTTCTTTTTACCAATCATTTACCTGTAGTAGTCAATTTTATTTTTTATTTTTTTTAAAGCAGGATAGACACTTCTCTGGAAATAATTCCTTTGAGTAAAACATTGAAAATCAACTGTGTTAACCCTTTTTCTTGTGATGCTATGTTTTATTTTCGCATGTATATGAAAGATTTAGCAAGTGACATCACAATCTAGTTTAGTCCAGGCACAACCAGTGCATACAATAGAAAAGTGGAGGGGAACAGAGACATGCAGGGTTATTTCCACAAGTGAGAATTGTTGGGAATTCAAAGTAAATTCAAAGTGAATTTCAAATTTAAGGACAAAGTAATAATATGAAAAAATTCTCCCAGTTAGCTATGCTTCAAGTTTGGTTACTTTGACCTAAAAGTTGAATTGAATTCACATTAATACATTTTTAATTCCTGACAATTCTCACTTTAATAAGTAACCCTGATTGTCTTGGTTTTATCTCATCCCCTAACTAGTTTCAATGGCAAAAAAGGGACATAATTTACAAGAATGACAGACGGGGACAGATAGACAAGTTCAGACCAATGGTCAGATTTTCTGGAGCAGAATCAAAAACAATGTTTCAGCCCACAACAAGGCCTTTGTCAAAGGCCCTGTTGTGGACCAAAACATTGTTTTGTATTCTGCTCCAATAAATCTGCCCACTGGATTGAACTTGAGTGCCTGGACAATCATTACTTTTTTGCAAATCACATTGTGAGGATTGACCAACCTCAGGCCCGGTTGCACCCTGGGATCTGGAGAGTGTGGTATCCATATTGGTAATTATAGGGGAACAGATAGAGGCACCAGTTCTATAATAGATGTGTGGATTTTGTACTGCAGATCTGTTTTGACTACATGTCATTGCCCGTTATGGGCTAATATTGGTACTGCAAAAATTAGGGATCTGTTTACGAGTGTTGAATACATAGTCTATAAAATGTCTGTCTGTGCAACACTTGGAAACATTAGCCATCACAGGCCTAGAGACATCTATGAATCAAATAACTTTAATGTATTCATTTGAAGTATATTCTCAACTCCAAATGCGTATTTCAATGGTATTATACATAAAAACATAATATAAACTTCAAAGAGAAGAGATATTTTCATCACCAAATTACACCATTTCAGTGAATAGATATCCGAAGATGCTATTGACTATAACGCAGATAAGCTCTAATGCTAAAAAAAAATCAGTGCTTTTACACTTGATGGTCCTTTGTTTGTTTTTATGAGACCAAATATAGTTATCTCCTACCGAACAAGAGAATATCATATACTCAGCCTTAAAAGCTATTAGAAACAAGCAGCGCAAAAATTAAAGAAAGCTCGGTCCTTCACAAAATAGTTTAAATGCAGGAAATGTATTGATCCATTATAAAAGAGAGCAAAAAGCAAGCAAAAAAAAAAAAAGAAATGGAAAAACAAATATAACTATGTTCGACTGATGGTTCTCTGATTCTGTAGTATTTACCTTGGCAGACCGTAAACAATAAACGCCAAAGCTGAGTTTAGTGGAAGTGTGGAGTGTGCTTGTAAAATTGATAAAAGCCTTTTATTCACCAATGCAAACACAAGAACATAGAGGTATTCCAAAGTGACGTAGATTTTCTGATAGAAGGTACTGACTGGTTTGTTAGGACATTGATAGTGAGTTCTTTTAAAAAAACAACAACAACAACAAAAAAAAACAGGGACATCAAACTCAGTACTAAATATGTTAATAACAAGATATTGTTAATAAACTAGCTTTGTGTACCACTGGACAGTTGTCCTGAAAACACGTGTGCATGTGGTGCTTAAACTCTTGCAGGTAATATACCATGCTGTGACTATACTGACACATGTTTGTATACTGCACAAATCTGCTCTCAGTGTACACCAGCAGAATACAATTGTAGCTTATTTTTAAGAACAATAAGAATACACAGGCAGCATCCTAGTCTCATTTGTTTACTCTTTTAAGTATGCCCAAACTAAAGACCGCCATAGGCCCTTAAGAACACACTGGTTCTAATGTAATATTACATAGCTTATGAACTGTTCTGAGTCCCTTTCCATATTTAGCATTCTTTAACAGCACTGGAATCGTCTCTGTGTTTTAATATGTTTATGCTATATCTAACTATGGGTGATTTTGCATTAAGACATGAAAACTACTTATGTCTCTAGAGTAAATGTACAGTTATCACACACCTAGGGTGATTGAGTAACATACTTAGCCAGTTGTACTGCCCCTTAATGGGCCAATCTTTCAGTTTAGCAAATTCTGTAGCCTTCAAGACTGCTTAGGAACTAGAGAGGCACAAACGACAACATTATCGTAAGGACTGATGCTGTTTGCAAACCCTGTGCCCTGGCCAAGAGTGTGGTGAAGTGTTATTGGGTAAAGAACTCCTTCATCTCCTCTATCACTTCTTCACACCAACTGATAAATTACATCATGGGAAGCTGAATATAATAGGAGTTAAAGTACACAGGTGCAGCAGCTAAAATTATAGTCAGTGGAAAAATCTTGAGAAAGCAGACATTTTCTAATTGTAATAGTCTTTCTTTTTTTGCTATTGCCTCACATATCAAGGCATGTTTTCTGAGAAACACACATCACAGCATAACGTTACTGAAATATCTTGCATAAGCGGTTATTGGCTAAATGTTGAATTATGTGGGTTGACAAACAAACATTATTTATTATTTTAGGCCACATTACAAAAATTGAAACAAATTTATTCAGCTCACTTTAACTGAATATGTTTTGCAATCTAATTAGTGGTCTGCCTTTTAAATGATGACTTTCCTGCTTGCAGAGAGGTGACTTCAGGGTGAAGAGAAAGGTGAGATTTTCTTACATGTAAATGCTCCTCCACCACCATCGCTTCATCTGCCAGGAGCCAACATCAATGTTACTCTCTCACACATGTGCAATAGTACAAGACTGATGTCTATGGAGGATATAGCAAAACCTCAGTATCCTCCATAGACAAAGCCTTTTTCCATTCACCCATAACTAGTGATGGCTCAGGGCTTGACAGAACTTGACAGTGGTAGCTGTAGCTCTGCCTTGTTGTCAAGCTTTGTCAAGAATAGGAAAAATACATAAGACAAAACAGTTCCTACATTGTCCTAAATCTTTTGACTGGGTTGAAAGTTTAGTGAAATTCCAACATATTATTTATGAGTATTTCATCATATCCTTATCTTTTATGAAATGCTTTTATTTATATAAAATATTGCTGTCAATGAAACATAAATTACTGTTCATTCTTGACTTTTATCCCTTTTTTTTACTTGACCCATTGAGGAATACTTCCACCATTTTGCATGAGGGGGTTTGTGTTAATTTTGAATCTTGTTTAAAGGCTCTATATCCTTCTTATTAGAACAAAACTGCTTGGGTTTTCTTTCTAACTCTTCATGGACAATCAGATTGTATTTCAGAGGTGATTCTTTCTTTCTACTCCACTGTAGAGCTTATATGTATGCAGAGCTTCTGATCATTAACTGGTGCATTAAATGAATGTATAGTCCATGTCTACTACACATTTAGCCACTGGGTTCATTAGCTCTTTCCATGTAATTGCTGACCTCTTTGCTTAATTTGTTACGTGTAATATTCTTGTTTAATTTATTACAGTGAAGCTGCAACTTATGTTCACTTATCCCATATACTTAATAAATATGCATTTGTGAGGTGTGAAAAATAAGGTTAGATGTAGAAAACCAAAAGTCTTTATTGAGGAACTGTTGCACCTTCAACTTCATCAGTTCCCTGTCAATCAAGATTCATCATTTGCATCTGGCCATCAGAATACTCTGGTAGTATGCCTAGAAGAAGAGAACTGTATGTACAATTTGTACCTTGGCTGTTCCTGAACTGAATTGTGAATATATCACATTAAAAAAGATTAACACAGCTTATAGGTTAGTTTCAATATTTCATACAATGGTGTCATTCCCAGAGAGAGGACAGTTCGCCTTTACATTTTGAGGAACTTTCTGATTACTCATCTATGCTCATTGACACACTATGTTCATGATATCTTTCTACATCTAGTATGTGTATTGTTATCTTTTTTCTTCCTTAAGGCTTTTTTTCCTTCAGTTTCACTCAATCTTCTCAGTCTTTTTTTTTGTTTTTGTTTTTTAATAAACATTGCATGATAATTGAGTTAAGGAGATTCCACATTATAGAAGAGAGATCATGACTGTAAGGATCAATGCACATTACACCAAAAATAAAAACAAAGATATTTGAAAAAAACCTTTATGTGTCCAACAAATGTCATAAACTTCATACAGTGGTACAGGAAGAGGGATATATTTCAGACTAGTATTGGCCGGCCAAACCTGCATATAGCAGAGAGTTGGTCTGTGAGGTGCCACATCTTTTAAGCTTTGTCTCATGAAAAGTACAATTGACCCATCTGTTTGTAAAACATCCACCTCAAGAAAAGACACACCTCCCCTTCATGTCCAACTGTGTGGAAAACAATCAAGACATAAGGGGGAGATATCTTATCTGTCATATCATCCCCTCTCCATCCCCAGTCCTTGCATGTAGAACTTATACATGAGATAAAACAAAGAACTGACCCCATAAGGGTGCGATTACATAGAACCAAATAGAAAAAAGGGAAGAGGCAGAATAGTGCCATGGCGGTCATTAGCAAACTCTAATCACTTATCAAGTAAAAAATATTAGGACAATTCGGGTTCACATATTCCTCCCATATAGACCATGTTTTGTGAAAAAATGGTGGGGGTACTCCTAACCATGGGAGTGAGATGATCCATTACTCTATTATCTCCTATCAACACCTTAGCCTTCCTGCGAGTGGGCAATTCTTGCTTGAGCCAGTTGGTCGCTATTAATCTTCTAGCTGCCAATGTTATTTTGTTGTACAATTTAAAAATTTTTTAACCTGCTTTGGGAGACCATCTATCAGTATCGATTATAAGTATGACCAAGAATCAAGATCGAAAGGTCTGCAGAAAAATGTGGATAGCAGCCATTGAATTAAATGCCAGAAGATTTCTGTCTTCGGGCATCCCCACCACAAGTGGATATATGTCCCTTTCTGTCCACATCCTCTCCAGCATGCATCTGTATGGGTCCTGCCCATTGTACAAAATTTTACTAGAGTCATGTACCATCTAAATAAGAGTTTATGTATTTGTTCCTGTAGGGAAACCAAAACTGACACAGCAGCTGCATTATCCCAGATGTCTTCCCACACCTCTCCCTCCAGTGTTTCTCCAAGGTCATCTTCCCACTGTCTTGGAGTTAGAGCAAATATAACTATACATATTGGAGATCAGCCCTTTCGGGTACCCTATCGCATAATCACTCAAATAAAGTAAGTTCTTGTCTACCTACCGTATATACTCGAGTATAAGCCGACCCGAATATAAGCCGAGGCCCCTAATTTTTCCCCAAAAAACTGGGAAAACTTATTGACTCGAGTATAAGACTAGGGTGGGAAATGCAGCAGCTACTGGTAAATTTCTAAATAAAATTAGATCCTAAAAAAAATATATTAATTGAATATTTATTTACAGTGTGTGTATAATGAATGCAGTGTGTGCGTATGAGTGCAGCGTGTGTGTATGAGTGCAGTGTGTGTATGAGTGCAGCGTGTGTGTGTATGAGTGCAGCGTGTGTATGAGTGCAGCGTGTGTATGAGTGCAGCGTGTGTATGAGTGCAGCGTGTGTATGAGTGCAGCGTGTGTATGAGTGCAGTGTGTGTATGAGTGCAGTGTGTGTGTGTATGAGTGCAGTGTGTGTGTGTATGAATGCAGTGTGTGTGTGTATGAATGCAGTGTGTGTGAGTGCAGTGTGTGTGTGTATGAGTGCAGTGTGTGTATGAATGCAGTGTGTGCATGAATGCAGTGTGTGTATGAATGCAGGGTATGAATGCAGTGTGTGCAGGGCCGGTGCAAGGATATTTGCCCCCCCCCCCATATGTCCTGACCTCCCCTCCTCCTCCCTCAGTGGTCCTTACCTCCCCACCCCCGTGTTCCTTCACCCCCCTCGCCCAGTGGTCCTGACTCACCCCTCCCCTAGTGGTCCTTACCCTCCCCTCCCCTAGTGGTCCTTACTTCCCCCTCCCCTCCCCTAGTGGTCCTTACTTCACCCTCCCCTCCCCTAGTGGTCCTTATCCCCCCCTCCCTCCCATAGTGGTCCTTATCCCCCCCCCTCCCTCCCATAGTGGTCCTTATCCCCCTCCCTCCCATAGTGGTCCTTATCCCCCCCTCCCTCCCTCCCATAGTGGTCCTTATCCCCCCCTCCCTCCCATAGTGTTCCTTTTCTCCCCCCTCCCTCCCATAGTGGTCCTTATCCCACCCCCTCCCTCCGATAGTGGTCCCCCCCTCCCTTCCATAGTGGTCCTTATCCCCCCCTCCCTCCCATAGTGGTCCTTATCCCCCCCTCCCTCCCATAGTGGTCCTTATCCCCCCCCTCCCTCCCATAGCGGTCCTTATACCCCCCTCCCTCCCATAGTGGTCCTTATCCCACCCCCTCCCTCCCATAGTGGTCCTTATACCCCCCCTCCCACAGTGGTCCTTATACCCCCTTTTTTATTATTATTTTTTTTTATTATTATTATTATTATTTTTTATTATTATTTCTTATTTTATTTATATTTTTATTTATTTTTCGTCCCCCCTCCCTGCTTGATACATGGCAGGGAGGGGGGCTCTCCTTCCCTGGTGGTCCAGTGGCAGTTCAGTGGGGGGGGGGGGCTGGCAGAGCTGTAACTTACCTGTTCTGCAGCTCCTGTCAGCTCTCTCCTCCTCTGCGCCGTCCGTGCAGCTCCCTCTGTCAGCTCCCAGTGTAAGTCTCGCGAGAGCCGCGGCTCTCGCGAGATTTACACTGGGAGCTGACCGAGGTGCTGAACGGACAGCGCGGAGGAGGAGAGAGCTGACAGGAGCTGCAGGAGAGGTAAGTTACAGCTCTGCCAGCCCCCCTCTCCCCCAGTCTGTATTATGGCAATGCAAATTGCCATAATACAGACCTTGACTCGAGTATAAGCCGAGTTGGGGTTTTTCAGCCCAAAAAATGGGCTGAAAAACTCGGCTTATACTCGAGTATATACGGTACCTTTTTCACATCCTCTGACTTGCATATATCGGCAGACATTCCAGGGCAGTGGCGTACACACGATCCATGGGGCACCGGTGCGAAAACTGATCCGTGGGCCCCCCTCTATTCGCTTACACTGCGCAGGCCGGGGCCGCAACACATGGCGGCGGGCACCTGGTCGCAGGGGTCACAGGGCTGCAACCTTTGTGACTGCAGTATGTACACCAGTGCATGCAAATACACAAAGGACCACTATAGGCACCCAGACCACTTCAGCTCAATTAACTAGAGGGTTTTAACCCTGCAGCTGAAAACAAAGCAGTTTTAGAGAAACTGTTATGTTTCACTGAGGGTTAATCCAGACTCTAGTAGCTGTCTCACTGACAGCCGCTAAAGGCGCTTCCGCGATTCTCACTGTGAAAATCACAGTGAGAAGATGCTGGATGTCCATAGGGAAGCATTGAGTAATGCTTTCTTATGGGCTGTTTGAATGCGTGCGCAGCTCTTGCCGTGCATGCGCCTTCGGAACTGAGAGGAGGAGAGATCCCCAGCACCGAGGGAGCCCGGCGCTGGAGAAAGGTAAGTGCTGAAGGGGTTTTAACCCCTTCAGCCCAGCAGGAGGGGTGCCACAAGGGTGGGGGGACCTAAGGACTATATAGTGCCAGGAAAACGAGTTTGTTTTCCTGGCACTATAGTGGTCCTTTAATGACAAACATTCAAATACACATACAGACAAACAGATACCCATGCAGGCCAAGAGATACACATACAGACCCACATACAGGCACACACACACACAGATACACACACACACACACACACACACATACAGACACGCAGTCATAGTGACAGACCCACATAGACACTCACTGACAAACACATATACACTCTCACTAACAAACACACACTCACTAACAGACAAGGATACACACGCACACTCACTAACAGACACACACACACTCTCATGAACAGACGCACACTCAGTGACAGACATACATACACACTCAGTGACAGACACACATACAAACTCACTTACAAAACATACACTCTCGCTGGCAAACACACATTCACAAACAGACACTAAACAGACTCACTAACAGACACAAGCTCAATAACAGACACACACTAACAGACACACACAAACTAACACACTCAGTAACAGACACACACACTAACACACTCACTGACACTAGCAGGCACACACTTAAAAACAGACACACACTAACAGACACACACAACTAACACACTTAGTAACAGACACACAAACTGTAACACACTCACTGACACACACACACTAACACACAAACACACTCACTAACACACATACGCACTCAATTTTTTTTATTTTTTTTTTAAATCCCTCAGCCTCTCTACCTTTGGGAGTGCTGAGGGGATTCCAGCTTTCCCTGGGCTCCAGTGGGGCTGCTGGGTGGCTGGTCACTGCAGAGCTCTGATCCTCCTGTTCAGCTTCCTTGCCGGAGTGACATCGTATTCCGGCTCCGGCATCACTGCGGTGCGCGCGAGGGAGCTGGGCAGAAAGAGCTGATGAGAAAATGCTCCCTCGCGCGCCTGCAAAGTGACGCCACTGCCAGCCTCGGGGGGCCCTGAGGTGGCCTGCTCCTGAGGCCCCCGCCCCGGGAGAAGAGGCTGTCAGAATGCGGCCGTGGCCACACTGGCGTACATACCAGGGTCACAGGGCGGCCGTGCCCCCTAGAAGGCCGGGCCCAGTCGCAGCTGCTACCCCTGCGACTGAGGTATGTACGCAAGTGTTCCAGTGGGTCATATGGAATACCCTGGCTATTTTGTGGAATTCTACAACAGAGTTTATAAGTGCTTGAAATCTCTGGTCCTTAAGTAGGAGACCATTAGAGGCAGGGCACCTGCAAGACTAAATTTATCCCAAAATCTATCCTGTATCCCAAGGGAGCTGAGAATGGTCAGACACTAAGTCCTCAACAATCTTCTCAGTCTGTATTTCCTATGTTTGTTTGTGTTTTTGTTTGTTTTTGTTTTTTTCTCTAGAAAATGTGGCAGCAACTTTAGTGGTTTAGATGTGGAAGTCAATGGTACAGAAAGTTTGTCCTCAATATTGAAAGTTGTTTCATCTGTGTTAACTGACAACTTCTACAACACAGGGATGGATCGTGATGTAAACAGCATTAATAATGTTCTCTTACAATAAATGTTTAACTGTGTGTATTACAATAGAAGATCACAAATAATGAATTTTCAATGTGTATCAATGAAATGAGAATTGCAATGGGTGTGAATACATTTGCATGGTATTGTACCCTGAATTAAAAGAACAAATGCAAATCAATATATAAGAAATGCAAACATCATATTATATATAAAATGAACAATACTTGACTTTAAAAACATATAGGGAAAAGCCTTTCAAACATAGACCACAAAAAAATATTCCTGTAAGTCATTTCTATATCATTACAGGAGCTATTACAGTATAAGTTGATTATGTACATTTGAACTAAAACGAATACTGAATACTCACTGGTCTGCTAGCAGGTCTCCATACTTTTTAACTAAAATGCCACTTTCCTGGGCTAAAGACCTTATTTGTGAAGGGAGCTAGCCCCTCTTTTTTGCCTGAGATCCTTTAGTGCGAAGACCTCCAGGAGATTCCCATAATGGTTTCACTGTACAAAAGCGAAACGGTCCACAAAATGAAAATCCTGTTTTGCTTCTAATCTATAAGTCTGTTTAAAATCACATGTTCAACACATATAAATCTGATCCCAAGTATTTAAACTGAAGATTTTATTTTTAAATCCTTAGTAATCATTTAAAACAATGTCACAAAACCTACTTCTGTGTTTAAATGAATCTTTAATTTGCATGTTTTTTCTATCTTCCTTCATGCGATGCTAAAGAATCTTGTTGGCACCTTAGACATCAGCACGCTTGGACCCTTATGGCACTCAAAGGGTTAAGACTCTGCACTGAGAAGATCTGTTCCTTTAACACAAGATGAAAGGCCTGAAGGATGAGGAAATACATGGAGAGTTAGTAGAGCAGAAAACTACAAATGATGCAGATATAATTTTTTAAGTGTGAGAATGTTACTCTCCCATCCAAGCTTCACAGGCCAGCGCTCTGCTTAAACTGACAGGATGGAACAATTAAATAGTAATACATTTTTATTCTTACCATGCATTCAAATTTGTAGTGTAACACACACGCGCAATTAGCCCTCTATATTGTACATTTTAGTGAGCAGGCCCCTATTATCCCTCCTGCAGCTGCCTATTTACATTTGCCTAATTTTTTAGTGTTCAGTAATAGTGTTATTATTATTAGCATTCATTTATATACTGCCAAGAAATCCTGCAGTACTAGACACAACGAGCATCCAAATTTTACAAAGCTACAGACAATGGCGTCATTTTAGAACTTAATGACAATAAAAGAAAATAGTAATATTTCAAGTCTGGCTTCATCATATAATATTTTCACTTTAAATAAAAAAAATATATTCTCAGGCACACACTATTTCCAACATATTAAATAAATCAGCATAACCAAGTAGATAAATATTTTGGCTGCAGTTCAACTCTCTGATCAACAGAAAAAGTGATACAACTCATCTGGTACTTAAAGGGACACTCTGGGCATTAATATAACTTTAATGCATTTAATAGGTTTTGGCCTTATTAGTATTTTTTTTTTTCATGCTCAAATCTTTATAGTTTTTGCACATAAAAAATCTATGTTTTGCAGAGTGAGGGGGCATGGATAAAGACGCAAGCTTAGGGACCAGCATTCTGAACATTTTGTTTGCAAAAACTAAAAATTTGATCAGGCAGAAAAAAAGCATATTAATGAGACCTAAACCTAATAAATGTCAAATGCTAGTGCCCAGAGTGTCCCTTTAAAGGACTACACAAATTAGCCTTCTTCAGAAAACAGTATGCCATCATTAGTTGTCAAGCAACTACAGAAATAATGCTCCAGCAATTCTCTATTCAATGGTCAATCGTTATTTTGTAATTTTATTTTTTTAAGTCCATCCTTGCACAGGCAACGTTTTGGCTCTACGCTAATTCTTTGTCAAGCTATGTGTCACTACTGCAACACTTTAACCCCTTAAGGACACATGACATGTGTGACATGTCATGATTCCCTTTTATTCTAGAAGTTTGGTCCTTAAGGGGTTAAATAAATAGTGAACCTAAGACCTTAAAAAACACGATACAACATAACAACATACATTATACACAAAGTTGTAAAGTGCCCACATGTTGCTTTAGATTTGTTACATATTAAAAATGAATGTGTTGTCAACTGTCTTGCTAATTTTTACCAAAAATACCAACCAGGAAAAAAATGTCAGTGAGATTATCTATGAAAGGCATTCTCTATACACCAAAACGGCTTCATTAAGCTAAAATTGTTTATGTGACTATAGTGTCCCTTTAAACTCTTCATGGCTTAATGGCTTGAAGGAGCAAATATTCCAGAAATTAGTCTCTTAAATGAAAATTAATGAATACAGTTGATATTAATAAAATCCTACAAAATGTAGTGTTAGGTCGAATGAAGAACTCAACATTCTAGATCCATTTTAAAGAAATACTGCATCAAATTATTTATTTAGTTGTCCTAAATGAGACTAAAACCTAATTTGATACAAAACGGCACTATTGACCCATTGGTCAATACACTGTCCCTGGATTCTAACAAACAAAATTGTTAGGAACTACAAACAAATTTGAGAGTCTCTCACAGTTTTAGAAATTCTGGTTTCCTAGCCTGGGGGACAGTCAATTAAAAAGTTCAATTAAGTACTTTCATATATTTGTATGTTATATACATCTATGTGGACGTGTGTATGTGTGCCTGTGTGTGTATTAGAGACAGAGTTTATGTACATGTATTTATACATACTTCTGTGTGGGTTAGTTATAAAAATTAGAGCTTTAAATCTATAACATGTAATCCTGTAATTGTGCAACAAAAAGATTGGCCTTCTGATATTTAGAACTGACTATTCCCTCAGCAGCTAACAGGTATACATTAGTTTGGAATATCCATGGAGATGAGATTTGGAAGAGTATGGCTGTTCGTGAGCAGACTTAGCTATTTTAGTTATAACTGAAATGCAGAAACTGATACTTTATAAATGCTCAGAGTTACGAAATGTACACTAACATCAGCAGTTGAGATTTATCCTTGCAACTCTTGCAATACAGCTGTTATTAATGGCAATGTGAATAGTATGCATAACAAAAATGGTATAAAAAAATAGCATAATAAGAGTATGGAGGACCTTTTGGCCTGTGCAAGGTTAAGAAGGACATTGGCCGGTGCAAGACTGAAAATGACTTTTAGCCTGTGCAAGGTACGAAGAAGAAATGAAAGGATCACTATAGTGTCAGGAAAACAAACCCTCCCCTGGTGCTGAAGGGGTTAAACCGCTGGGCTCCCTCGGCACTGGTGACCTCTCATCCCCTGCCGTCGTCAGCTCCTGAGTGGAGCGGAATGCGCATGCGCGACAATTCTCGATGCTTTCCTATGGACGTTCTACACACTGGATGCAAATTTCAATCCAGCATCAAAGATGCACCTCTAGCGGCTGTCATGAAGACAGCCACTAGAGGTTGGATTAACCCTGCTATGTAAACGTACCCGTTTATCTGAAACTGCTATGTTTACATCTGAAGGGTTAAAACCTGGGGGACCTGGCACCCAGACCACTTCATTGAGCTGAAGTGGTCTGTGTGACTATAGTGTCCCTTGAAAGGTTATAGGACTCTTGGTCAGTTAAAGTGATCTTTGTAACAGTAATAACTTCCCGGTTATGTAGGCCAAGAGACAGAGACATTTGCTGAACCTATCGAAAGACATTGATGGAAGACTGAAATGAACTTTCCAGGATTGTGTGTGCACCTAACCAAAGGACTCCATCCAGAGCTGTGTCTGTACCAGGAACCAGAGACTGCCGATCTATTCAAATAAAAGAGTATCTGAACCTAAAGGAAAGTATTTATTCATTGTTACATGTGTTAACTCATACAGTTATCATTGCACAATTATGACAAGTTGTGATAATATTATTTAGACATATTACTATTAATAGGAACATTGTTATCACAGATCATGACTCCTAGCATTTCTTACCACATAGTATATCAAGATGAAAAGTGTATAAAGATTAAATAAATGTTATTGCTGATATTAAGGTTCCCTGATTACCTTAATTAAATAAGTTAGAATCAGACCACACTCACAACTCACAACATACGTATACAAAGACGTATTGATCCCTGTGTGTCCCTGGTCTTTGCAATCATAAAAAATGTGTAAGAAATAAAACTGTGATTTCTACCTGTTGCTCACTCTGGGACACTCTGCACTGAGCTGTTTAGTGATACCTTTCAGAAAGAGTTAATCAATAGAGGCGAGAAGATAGTGTGACAGCTCATCGTGTTTGTTAGAGCTTAGATGAAATTAAAGCACTTTTGTCTCCATTTTTAATATCATTTTTATTGGTCGGTAAATGCCTCTTGTGCGCCCTGCAGCTGAAATCAATATAGAACTGCTTTCACTCAGCATTAGATTAACTGTTTCTGTACCGGTGCTGTGTATTAATTTGATGATAATCTAACAAGAGAAGAAGGGTATATCTTGTTCCCATATATAGTCAATTTCTCTACAAAAACTCAGCTTGAAGAAAAAAAATAACTGCTGATCTGCCTCTAGTCCTTTTTTGCTTCAATATCCTTATCTGACAATACAACATAACTCCTTGCATAATGTTCTCAAGTTACTGTGCTCTTTTTGGAGAACTTCTGAACCAAAAAACAAGTTTCTGCAAAGTTTATCTTTACAACTCTATATAGTTTTTTTTGTTACATTTGGAACAGGTGACGCTGTGTGTGATGTGTTACGTCTAAGTACATAGTTGTGTCTCTAACATCCATCTCTCTACAAATTGTCCCAATTATCCTACCAGCTAGGAGTCAAGTAAGCTGAAATCTTATAAGGTATGTTAATTGGATTGAATATTGATATTGGATACATGATATGCTAACTGAATGTCTCTGTATGTACATAGCGACTGTTTGAGGCATTTTATGAGCACTTGCTTTGTTTGTTGAATCGTCAAGTCTCTGGCTAAAGTGTCTTCTCTTTGTGGAGGATGCTGTTATATCTAGATATAGTAGGCTTTTTATGCTCATACTTAAAAAGACAGGTTGCAGACCTTGAGACAGGAGAATATGGGACACCAATGAGCCTTGTCAGTAAGAATGCATTAGGTAAGCTATAGCGTGACATGTTACTTAGCTCCATCCTCATTTCTGTGCATATATAATATCCTGATAATATCTCATTAAGCAAGACTGTTTTCCCAATAAACAGAGTCTAATTGGATGGATAATTGGCACACCTGTGAAGTACCAGAACCTGCCCAAAGGCTCTTGGACAGATGTATTGGATCTCATGGATATTTTCTGACCTCCAGTTTTCTGGTTCTATTCATAACAGCACATTTTCACTTTTCTCATCCACTGATTCTCACTTAGAGCCTAGCTCTGTCTGCCTTGTTTCCACAATATATGAAAAAAGGGAGTACTCCAGACCACTGCCTGCCAATATTCCCACATATAATTTTTAGGATTTCTCTTTACTCGGGTTTCCATATGTACAGTGCTGAGTATTTGTTAAATATTTGTTAAATTTTAAATAAATGTAAAATTTAGGAGGCACCAATATTACACTAAGAAGTCCATTCACTAAACAAGGAGTCATGGTGATTTAGGAATTATTCACAAAAGTGAGAATTCAAGGTAAATCCAAAAATTCAAGGTACACACAGCCGAACTAGAATCATTCTCTAAGCCAGCTTTGCTGCCAATTCGGCTACCTTGGCCTTACATTTGAAATTCACTTTGAATTCTCACTTTAGTGAATAACTCTGCTAGTCCAAACCTGCAGGGTTGAATCTCAGACAATACTGAGTTATCAAGAGGCTTATTCACTAAAGAACGGCAGTTAATTCGACGTGAATATCAAGTCCAAAAGAGCTGAATTAGAAAAATTATCCAAATCAATTCTATTTTCAGTTTGGCTACTTTGGCCTTATTTTGATATTCTTTTTGAATTCACTTTAAATTTTCACTTTAGTGAACAAGCCTGTAATTCATTTCCAGTTCTGCTGTCTAGTCTTAATAATGAAGGTTGGTTCATGATTCAAAACAATTTCTGTTTAGTGAATAGATTTCTAAATGGCACAACAGAATTCCTTCTAAAGTATTGTGCATACTGATAAAGTTAATTGCTGGTAAATCTACACTTTCTTGTATAAGAAAAGCTTGCACAGTTGAGACCCTTTATATTAACCACCCAAAGAACAGAAACACATTATTGATGTATTGCTTTTATGTGGTTAGAGGCCATAAAACTGATAGAAGTATGCAATTTAATGGTCCTACCAATATACTACTGAAATCTATTTTTTTCTTATTGCAAAGAGACTGAAATATAGAAGAGTCATTTCCCTTACCCCCAGTGGTAATAAAGAAATAACGAGTTTCCTGCTCTGAGTAGCCCTTCACCCTCCCATCTTTTCCCAGTAAAACTCTCATAATTAAGCAAAGCAGCTTTTAACCAAATTGTTTCAGCCTCGACAAGCAATTAGGACAGACAGTGCTGCTAATATGAAGTACAATGTGTGCTGCTCTGTCCAAACTCCTCCTGTCACATGGTCAGTGGATCCCTTCAGTCAACCCCTCTGTCTAATTGTAGTAGAACATTCAGGCACTCGGGGTGTGTGTATATATATATATATATATATATATATATAGGTTGCTGTATATGTTCTGATGTGCTTTTGCTGTTCTGGAATATGTATGGCAGACAACGAATGATGAGAGCTGATTCTTTTATTATGGAATTAAAGTAATGGATCACTATTGTGCACTATTGCACCCAAACACTCCATAGATCTGGGGTGGGCAACCTTAGGCCCTCCAGAAGTTGTGAATTACATATTGCATGCTCTTACACCTATAAGGAGATATGTGGTCCATAGTGATATTTAAAGCTGTGCTTGTTTAGTCTGTGTCCTTCACCATGTCATAGAACAACATTAGAGTTTCACAACATATTTGGTGTGACATAAACTGCACCCTGGTTCAAAGAAGCAGCGTGTTCTCCCTTCCACATCTTTTGAGGGAGCACAGAAATGATGAGCACACAAGGGAAAAGGGAGTAATGAGAGGGGCAAAACGGATAGATAACAGATGGACAGTGGAATGAGGTAATGGAGGCCTACCAACTGTCCCAATGTTGGTCTCAATTTACAGGTCTCACCAGGTAACTGTCGCCAACAAGCATAACGCATTTAATGTGCTCACACTATGATCAGGGCACTTGGATTCCCTGCAGGGATTGCTCTCAGTGGGTCTGCCTGAATGATGGACAGGCTTACTTGCCACTAATTTGGAAAGACCCGACCCCCAGCATCCCACTTCTCAGGACGTCAGAGTTGGGAGGTATGGGAAAGTGACACTAAGAATAGGGAGCCTCAGGAAGGACATGTGGTGCAAGCATATTGCTGACATGTAAGTAAGTGCCACAGATAACTGGAGGAATTAAAATAATGGTACACTGGCAAAAGGGAAAACAAATGTGGCAGATGGCAAAATACATAAACAGAGGGAATTAGAAGCCACAGGAGGGATAGATGGTGTTACTGACAGTATATGTTAGTGTATTATACATTAAAAAAACAGATACTGTGCATTCAGAGTCAATGAAGGAGACTCAAATAATTCATAACAAAATAAGTAATGTTTCACCTGAAAATGCTTAATTATAGACTAGAATTATTGCTTTGTTGTGCCAAAGCATTCCTAATAAAGTTTATTTGAATATGCTGGGCTACCTACATGAGACTAGTTCTTGTGATGGTTTCGTTCATTAAAAGGACACTGTAAACACTCTAACTATTTTATCTCATTGAGTTGGTTAAAGTGCTTTGAGTCCTCTGTGATTGCCCATCCATTCATTGTTAAACCATTTTCAAGCAATTCAACACTAATAAGGGTACAGAATTGAGCCCTGCGCTCAAACTGCCATTACTCTTGGGCGGCAGCAATGACTATAGTACACATCAGCCCCAATATATACAATAAAAAACAAATACAGTTATTTGCAGTCTATCCCAGATCCTTATGCACATTTAAATAACTGGAGGTTTGTAGTATCACTCCAATGGCCACTCAGGTGTAATAATAATATGATAATAACTAGTATTTATAACACCTTTCTCCCAGTGAGACTCAAAGTGCTGTTCAGCACACCCTCTTGGAATGAACCAAATCGACAGCTTAATAGTAATAGATGTTATTATTACCCAATTGATGGTACTCATTTTATTGACCTCAGAAAGATGAGGGTTGAGGTGACTCTGCTGGGATTTGAACCTGTGACCTTGCATTTTTGAACAGTCCTTGTAGTCAGGGAATTTACCAACTGAGCTACGTCAAAACAAGTTTAACCCCTTAAGGACTGGACTGTTTTTGCAATGTTGTACATTTGCGACCAGGCATCTTTTTACACTTTTGTGGTGTTTGTGTTTAGCTGTAATTTTCCGCTCTCTCATTTACTGTTCCCATACAAATTATATATTGTTTTTTTCAGGACAAAAGGGTCTTTCTTTACATACCATTATTTATATAATCTCATGTAATTTAATTTTTTTAAAAATGAAAAAATATGATGAAAAATTGAAAGAAATACATGTTTTTTTACTTTTATGTGAAAAATCTTTTACTCATCTACAAAAGCGAATAAAAACAAACTGCTAAATAGATTAAAAATGTTGTCCTGAGTTTAAAAATACCCAGTGTTTACATGCTTTTTGCTATTTTTTTGCATGTTATAGGGCTATAAGTACAAGTAGGATATTGCGATTTCAAAACATACATTTTTAAAATGTATCAATAGTGACATTGTAACATTATTATCTGTCATAAATCTCTGAATAACACCCCACATGTACATATTTTTTTTAAAGTAGACAACCCAGGGTATTCAATACGGGGTATGTCCAGACTTTTTTAGTAGCCACTTAGTCGCAAACACTGGCCAAAGTTAGCGTTCATATTTGTTTGTGTGTGAAAAAAAGTAAAAAACTAAATTGAACGCTAATTTTGGCCAGTGTTTGTGACTAAGTGGTTACTAAAAAAGACTGGACATACCCCATTTGCAATACCTTGGGTTGTCTTATTTTGCAAATGGTATGCCATCATGGGGGTAATTCTAATTCTCATTCCTGGACTACCATACGCTCTCAAAGGCAACGTAACCAACCTGGCCATTTTCAAAGTAAAAATATTTGACCCATATATTTCACCCTGTAACTTTCAAAAACGCTATAAAACCTGTACATGGGGGGTACTGTTATACTCAGGAGACTTTGCTAGCCACAAATATTAGTGTTTCAAAATTGGAAAATGTATCACAACAATTATATCATCAGTAAAAGTGCTGTTTGTGTGTGAAAAATGCAAAAAAAAGTCACTTTCACTGACAATATCATCGCTGTGATATGTTTTACTGTTTTGAATCACTAATATCTGTATTCAGCAAAGTCTCCTGAGTAAAACAGTACCCCCCATGAACAGGTTTTAGGGTGTCGTAGAACGTTACAGGGTAAAATACAGTGCTAGCAAATTAAATTCTCTGGACTTTCGACCTGGGTTTGCAGGCAGGTCCCTCAAATTGCAATCAATAAAATTACTTAATTATGTAAAAATATCACATAAATACACACGTAGAATTTAAATATATATGCATATTTAGATATTTGAAGTCTACATGTATATTTATATAATTATTTATGTAATTTTGTATATGGACATATATATATTTTGTATTCTTTTTATTTATTTATATATACAAAGATATATATATATACAATTTCATTCTAAGTGTATTTTGATATAAATATATATATATATATTAATATCAAAATACAGTTAGAATAAAATCTCATATAGATATATATATATATTTTTATTTTTATTATTATTTTTACATTTTTTTAATTTAATTTAAATTACTTATTATTTGTATTTTATAATTGAATATATATATATATATATATATATATATATATATATACAATATATATAGTTATTATATATATGATATCTATACGTGTGTAATTTAATTATAAGTGTATTTTTATATTAATATATGTACATATTAATATAAAAATACACTTAGCATGACATTATATATATATGATATATAGACATATATTATATAGGTATAATATATGTCTATATATCATATATATATACACATATATAATTATTATTTTTTTATTAACATTAACTTTATTTTTTTTTTTAATGATTTTACACTAGCAGGGAGACTGCCTGTCAGCACAGACAGTCCCCCTGCAGGCAGACACATGGACACCTATTGTGACCATGTGGTCGCTCTGTTGAGCGATCACATGGCCCCAGGGGTCCAAATCCACCATGGGGAGACTGTCTGGGCTGCAGACAGTCTCCCCACACCGGGAGCACCGCCGATCGCCGCCGGGGGAACGACGGCGATCGGGTAAGTAACTAAGACCGTTAGGACGGTTCAGGACCGTCACCGGTCGGCAATGCAAAAATGCCGATGACGGTCCTGAACCGTCCTCGGTCCTTAAGGGGTTAGCTTTTAGCTAAAAGGTAAAATCTCAGGTAAAAGGTAAAAAGACAGAGAGGGGTATTTTTTTAAACCCCTACACATTTATTAACACTTAATAGGGAACCCATGGGGTGTTCATACAAACTTAACCCCTTAACCCACATGACATGAGTGACATGTGATGATTCCCTTTTATTCCAGAAGTTTGGTCCTTAAGGGGTTAAGGGTCACTGTCTACCCAAGGCATGGCCCCTAATGCAGATATTGGCTAAGGAAGAAATTACACACTTCCTTCTAGCCTTACCAATTATTATCAGCAATGGGCAGCTGTGAATGGCTGAGAGTGTTAAATAACCACTGTTTAGCTTACCCCAAGTAGCACAGTGAGAATGGGTTGCTGGGGACTCTTGCTCAGCATTAAGTTATTAAAACCAGTTTAACACTGAATGGAAAGATGTCACAATAACTGTCAGGTTGACATACCCGTCTTGCGTCAATGTTGTTGCAGGACTTCCATACACATGTAATTTTGGTGACATCCAAGATGCGAATAAACCGCATGCAATAATCTGATCAATCAACTGATCAATTTAGACAATGCTTATTTGAACCATGCACCTACAGAAGCTTGGAGTAATTTCTGCTACATCATTCACATGTCATTTGGCATTGCAGAAAGAAAGCAGACAAAACACAATACACTTAGGGCCATTCCACTTGCCACCTGATCTTGTGGTGATCAGAGAGCATGTTACCCCACTCTCCCCCCCAAAAAAAGAAAAGACACACTTTATGTGTATCTTTCTTCTCCCAGCTCTTTTATGAGTCTCTCTCCCCAAGCCCCTTGGTGTGTCTCTTTCTCTTTCCAGTCCATTTGTGTGTCTCTTTGTCCCCTAGTCTCCCCCATTTTGGCCATCTCTAACGACCAGAACTCTGTCCATATGGTGGTTGAGGAGAACAAATCAAAACGGCACAAAAATTGCCCAGTCAGTGCACTGTCAAATAATTATATAATAAAATGTACTGACAGGCACAATTGGATGAACTGGTAGAACAAGAAATGATAGCCTGCCAATGAATAAAAAGTTGATATTCATAACAGTTTTATAGAAAGTGTAAATAGAGGTGACATGTTATTGTATAAGCTAAAGACATAAACGAGCCAGACAAAAGATAGTCGGGATTGCTTTGAATCTACAAGATGCTCAAAGGCCAAAAGCCACTATCTGACTCTATGTCATCATTGTGGGATTCTATCGTAAGTAGTTAGAGGAACACTATAATCACCAAAACAACTGCAGCTTATTTTATTTGTTCTGGTGGGTATAAACATTTATTTCAGGCTTTTTGCAGTAAACACTGTCTTTTCAGAGAAAATGCAGTGTTTACATTACAGCCTTGTGATAACTCCACGGGCCACTCCTCAGATGGCAACAAGGTGCTTCCTGGGGCAGTGCTGCCTAGTGTGCATCACTACCATTCAATGTCTCCACCCTCTGCATTAGGACACCTAACTTTCCCCCATGGAGATCCATTGATTCAATTCATATCTATGAGGAGATGCTGAATGGCCAGGGCTGTGTTTGACTTGTGCCGGCTCTACCCCTTATCTGCCTCATTTACAGTCTCAGCCAATCCTAGGTGGAAGCATTATGATTGGCTCAGAGCACCACTTCTGATGTCAGCAGACGGCAGGCAGGTCAGAGGAAGTTCAGGGGCACAGGCGGCATCTGCAGACTTGAATACAAGTAAGATTTTACTAAATAGGGGGCAAGGGGGGTAGATGGTGGGTTTAACACAATAGGTTCATGAAATTTTTTTTGTGTTCCTGACCCTATAGTGTTCCTTTAAAGGTAACAGGTACAAACAAAAAATGAGTCCCCAGGATGCAACTACCGTGAACAATTGTTTTTTGTTTAATAAACATATAAAAAAATAATTTAAAGTTGCATAACTCTGAAAAAATTTACTTGTAACTATCTCTTGCTCTGGATTGTAAGTTAAATTGACAGAGGATTAGCTTGAGAGCTCATAGATGATTTGTGAATTGATAATTTTCTGAGCACTCCTTATTTGGGCCTCTGCATTAACCAAATACAATTCTCACTGTTAACAGCACTCCACCCCCCAAAAAATAATAATTTCTGCTTTTAAAAAAAAATAAAAATATTGAACACTAGTTTCTCATGCTTTTTTGTGAGGAATCTGCTTCCTTATTTATGTAAGTTAAATTGTTCCTGATGTATCTGCATTATATTTCAATTATTCTTTAGCAGCTACCAGTTTATGCATCTCATTTACTCTTAATCCATTAGAAAGCATCTTTTAGTGAATTACATTTTTAAGTGCAATGAAAACATTTATAGTTAGAAAAATGGCAGAGTGCAGCATAGTAACATTATTTCTGAGTACTATTGTTAGTATGTGTAGATATTGATATTTAGAGCTTAGCACTGAAAACAGTGTATATATTAACTCCCTCTCCTATTTATACTTGTTAAACCTGCATTATGAACAAAAATACAAATCTGAGAAATGAGCTACAAACATACAGTGTAAGATAAAGTTACTAGTGCAAAACATGAAGCTAATGGCAAGTTACAAAGTATGTGTTTTTATGTCAGTGTCACCTCTACAGGTTTAATCAATAAAAAGTTAACTGTGGTTAATTAACATTATTTTTTTTTTACTTGAACATTTTTGTCTACGTTTTGCAATTCCTGCGTCAATGCTCCACTGCTGAGTGAATGTCTCATCATTCACTAAAATTAAAGGAACACTATAGGCACCCAGACCAGCTCATTACAGTGGTCTAGGAGCACTGTCCCAGCACCCTTAACCCTGCAAAGCTAGTTATTGCAGTTTCTTTATAAACTGCAATAATTAGCATTGTAGGGTAACTACTCCTCTAGTGGCTGTCTACCAGACAGACACTAGAGGGAGTTCTGGGATGTTAGTCGACTTTTGGTCACCTAACTGACGCAGGACATCCTCACGCAATGCATGAGGACATCCAGTGTCACCCGAATCCCCATAGGAAAGCATTGTAAAAATCCCCATAGGAAAGCATTGGGGAAATCCTAATGCGAGCACGACCATTGCCACGCATGCACATCAGGTATCATATGTCGGCAGGGGAGGCGCCAGATGGACCCAAGCCAGCACAGAGGGACATTGGCCTGGACCCAGATAAGTGACAGAAGGGGGAGATGGTGGGCACTATAGGTAGCTATAATGCCAGGAAAACAATTTTGTTTTCATGGCACTATAGTTTCCCTTTAACCCCTTAAGGACCAAACTTCTGGAATAAAAGGGAATCATGACATGTCACATATGTCATGTGTCCTTAAGGGCAGGGGCGGACTGACCGGTCGGGCACTTCGGACATGGTCCGAGGGCCCGGCCGGGAGGGGGGCCCGCCATCAGGGGGCCCGGCCGCCCCTTTAAATGCTGCAACCGCCTGAGCGCTCTCTTAAGAGCGCTCAGGCGGCTGCAGCTTCTCACCTCCCCTCCCCGTAGCGTGGCCGAGCTGCTCTGCGTCCGCGGTGCCGGCCGGAGTGATAGGAAGGTGCACACTCAGTGTGTGTGCACCTTCCTATCAATCCGGCCGGCACCGCGGACGCAGAGCAGCTCGGCCACGCTACGGGGAGGGGGTAAAAAGAGAGAGGGAGGGAGTTAAAAGAGAGAGGGAGGGGGGGTTAAAAGAGAGAGAGAGGGAGGGGGGTTAAAAGAGAGACAGAGGAAGGGGGGTTAAAAGAGAGAGAGAGGGAGGGGGGGGTTAAAAGAGAGAGAGGGGGGGTTAAAAGAGAGAGGGGGGGGTTAAAAGAGAGAGGGGGGGTTAAAAGAGAGAGGGGGGGTTAAAAGAGGGATGGGGGTTAAAAGAGAGAGGGGGTTAAAAGAGAGAGGGGGGGTTGTTAAAAGAGATGGGTTAAAAGAGAGAGGGAGGGGGGGGTTAAAAGAGAGAGGGAGGGGGGTTAAAAGAGAGAGAGGGGGGGTTAAAAGAGAGAGAGGGGGGGTTAAAAGAGAGAGGGAGGGGGGGTTAAAAGAGAGAGGGAGGGGGTTAAAAGAGAGAGGGAGGGGGGGGGTTAAAAGGGAGGGGGGGTTAAAAGAGAGAGGGGGGTTGTTAAAAAAGATGGGTTAAAAGAGAGAGGGAGGGGGGTTTAAAAGAGGGAGGGGGGTTAAAAGAGAGAGGGAGGGGGGTTTAAAAGAGGGAGGGGGGTTAAAAGAGGGAGGGGGGTTAAAAGAGGGAGGGGGGTTAAAAGAGGGAGGGGGGTTAAAAGAGAGAGGGGGTTGTTAAAAGAGAGAGAGAGAGGGAGGGGGGGTTAAAAGAGAGAGGGAGGGGGGGTTAAAAGAGAGAGGGAGGGGGGTTAAAAGAGAGAGGGAGGGGGTTAAAAGAGAGAGGGAGGGGGGGTTAAAAGGGAGGGGGGTTAAAAGAGAGAGGGGGGTTGTTAAAAGAGATGGGTTAAAAGAGAGAGGGAGGGGGGTTTAAAAGAGGGAGGGGGGTTTAAAAGAGGGAGGGGGTTAAAAGAGAGAGGGAGGGGGGTTTAAAAGAGAGAGGGGGGTTAAAAGAGAGAGGGAGGGGGTTTAAAAGAGGGAGGGGGGTTTAAAAGAGAGAGGGAGGGGGGTTAAAAGAGAGAGGGGGTTGTTAAAAGAGAGAGGGAGGGGGGTAAAAAGAGAGAGGGAGGGGGGTAAAAAGAGAGAGGGGAGTAGTGGGGGTAAAAAGAGAGAGGGAGGGGGTAAGAAGAGAGGGGGTAAGAAGAGAGAGGGAGGGGGGTAAGAAGAGAGAGGGAGGGGGTAAGAGGAGGGAGGGGGGTAAGAAGAGGGAGGAGTAAGAAGAGGGGGAGGGGGGAGTAAGAAGAGGGGGAGAGTAAGAAGGGGGAGTAAGGAGAGGGGGAGGGGGGAGTAAGAAGAGGGGAAGAGTAAGAAGGGGGGTAAGAAGAGAGTGGGAGTAAGAAGGGGGTAAGAAGAGGGGGAGGGGGGTAAGAAGAGGGGGAGTAAGAGGAGGGCAATTGCCCCCTCCCCTGTCCGCAGGCACCGTGCGGGCAGCCGGCAAGGGAGGGAGGAAGAGAGGACCCGGGAGCTCAGCCTGCAGCTCCTCTGGGTTCTTCTTGCACGAGCACAGATCGTTGCCGCGGTTACCACGGCAACGTTACGGCTCTTGCGAGAGTAAACTCTAGCCCTGGAGCTACGGGCTAGAGTTCACTCTCAACACTGTGACCACCAGGTATTCCTGGTGGTCGCAGTGGTGAGAGTGAACTTTAGCCCCATAAACACACTGCCCCCACACACCATACACATTCACACACTGCCCCCCATACACACACACTGCCCCCACACACACCATACACATTTACACACATTGCCTCACACACACATACACTGCCCACCCATACACACACAGCCCCCCATACTAACATTGCCACACACATACACAGCCCCCTCGTACACACATTGCCCCACACACCCTACACATTCACACACTACACCCCCTCACACACACTGAACCTTTCACACACACTGCACCCCTTACACATTGCACCACTGCTCCTATACCCTACTACAGCCTCATATCCCAGCAGACCCCAGGTAAGTTGTCAAACTGTTCTTAAACGGTTTGACTACTTACTCTGGGATGGGGGCCCGGCCCTCCTGGCACCATAACAACTACACAGAGTAGTAGTGGTTATTGTGCATGGATTATTTCTTTAAATAATCTACGAGTGCCCCAGTAGCCAGCAAGCCAGCCAACCCACAGGCCAGCCAGCCCACAGGCTGGCCAGTAGACAGCCAGCCAGCCTACAGGCCACCAGTTAGGCTTAAAGCCAGCAAACCCACAGCCTGCCAACCGCAGCCAGCAAGCCACAGCCTGCCAGCCAGCAAGCCACAGCCAGCAAGCCACAGCCTGCCAGCCGCAGCCAGCAAGCCCAAAGCCTGCCGGCAGTAGCCAGCAAGCCCACAGCCTGCCAGCAAGCCCACAGCCTGCCAGCCGCAGCCAGTAAGCCCACAGCCTTCCAGCAAGCCCACAGCCTGCCAGCCGCAGCCAGCAAGCCCACAGCCTGCCGGCAGTAGCCAGCAAGCCCACAGCCTGCCAGCCGCAGCCAGTAAGCCCACAGCCTGCCAGCAAGCCCACAGACTGCCAGCCAGCAACAGTAATTAAGGTAAGAGGAGCCAACTTGGCCTAGGTATCAGCTATGTTGTGTTGCTATATTGTGAATAGGAACCAGAGTGTTGGAGAGACCCCCCTCCAGGCCCCATTAGACTCCATTGTAGTCTCTAATGGGACCTGGAGGAAATTCTTTCTAACACACTCTCTAAAGGACACTGAGATAGCCTCTGCTAGAATGCTCCCCCCCTCCATGGCCCATTAGCCCTGAATTGTAGTCTCTACTAAGGCCTGGAGGCGACTGTTTCCAGCAGGGACACTGAGATGGCCTCTGTTAGAAAGACCCCCTTCCAAGCCTATTAGACTCCATTGTAGTCTCTAATAGGGCCTGGAGGGGATTCTTTCTAACACACTCTCTAAAGGACACTGAGATAGCCTCTGCTAGAAAGACCCCCCTCCATGGCCCATTAGCCCTCAATTGTAGTCTCTACTGGGGCCTTGAAGGGATTATTGCTCTTTTGTTCCTTGTGTCTAAAGATTGTGTAGGGTGTGGCTGGAGGCGGTGCATGGAGGCGGGACATGGGTGGCGCTTGCTGCGGAGTATGGGTGGGGCCTGTAAGGGGGCCCTTGATTTATTTTGCCCGGGGGCCCTGAGGGTTCTCAGTCCGCCCCTGCTTAAGGGGTTAAGTAAATCAGTGATATAAAAGTATATAAATAAAGTAACACTTGTTGAAAGTCCCTAGAACCCCAAAAGTCTCAAACAGAGCCATAGTTTTATTCTTGTTTAATTCTCTTATGTCTATTCTGAATCCATGACCCTTTCTTTGGTAGCAGTCAGGGGTTTAGAGAGGATCATGTTAAAATTGACTAGAACAATTGTCAGGAAGCCGTGCAACGCGTGAACCAGGAGCGCTCAAACAGAACCTTCCACAAAGCTAAGACATATAAATGAACATGTGTCTGGTTTTTAAGCTATATTTAACTATTTGCAGAAAAGGTCTCTGTCTATCCTAATTAAATGATGTCTCAATCATTTATTTTAATTTACCACTTTTAATTGATAGTTACCATCCTCTATTTTCCAAAGCCATTCAAAATGAATCGACCATGTTCCAGTCCCATACTGTCCCTCCTTCTGACTAGGTTTTGTAATTAGGTAATTAATCATTCCCCTCAATTAATTTGTCATAAGTGACTCATATCTACACCTGTGAACTTAAAAAGATAATTAAGTGCTACCATTTAAAAACATTGTTATGTCAGGCATTTCAACTACGATCACTCTCCCTCCTAATTCTCTCCCTACCTCTCTTGATTTTCTCTTTATGCCTGTGTCTGTTTCTCTCATAGCCTTTCTCTAGTACTGCTGTCAATCTCTTTCACTTATTCCATCTATCTCATTGACACGGTTCCTGGTAGTGATGGTGTCATATTGTGCAATAATTGGAGAACACAATAGCTTAAGCAGTAAATGAACTGACTTCACTTTATTACTCTTGGCATGGACTGTGAAACTGGAGCCCATACTGAATGGAGTTAACTTGGTTAGATATAACTTGTACAGTATTAACAGAACATTAATTGTAAATAAGATTATATAAAATATGCACAATATATGACCTCTTTTGATAGAACAGTGCGGTAGAATTTGCATATGTAAACTTGGATTGGTTTGACAAGGTGTAACTATTTTGTTAGAAGACGTTTACGGTATAACGCTAAATACCGGTAGGAAGTCATGTAGGGGTGGACTAGCGCGGCTTGGTAGTTCCACAAAGAAGCAGCACTGAGATGCATATGCTGTGCAATAATCAGTGAAGGCAGCAGAGAGGCGTTGGGAAAACGGGAGTCATCAGCCGAGAGAACAGTAATGAAGCAATGGAGAGGCTTAAAGAACACTAAAAGCACAAAAACTATTTTATCTTTGGAGTGGTTTTGGTGTATAGATCATACAATTTCAGTCTAACTGATCAATTCTCTACCATTTAGGAGTAAAACCACTTTGTTTATGCAGATGTAGTGTGCATGTGTACAGGGGAATTAGTGTGCATGCTTATGTATAGGGACTTTATTTTGTTTGTATAGTGAAGTCTGTGTAGTTGTACAGTGCGTGTCTGTACTAGGGGTCAAGTGTATATGTGTCTAGGGACGATAGTGAGCATTTGTGTTTAAGAGTGTGTAGTGTATGTATTTGTCAATGGGGTATAGTGTATATATCTAGTGACTGTTTTGTGCATGTATATATATAGGGGCTGTAGCGTGTGTATAAATGTATCTAGGGGCATATATGTGCATATATATGGGCTGTGGAATGTTTGTATATTAATATAGTAATGTGCGTGTACAGCAGCTACAGTGTGTTTGCACAGGGGTTGTTTTGTGTGTGTATTTACAAGAGACTTTAGTGTGCATGCACAGGGGCTATTCTGTGTGTAGTGGTTGTAGTGTATAGAGGGATAGGGGCTTTAGGGTGCTGTTGGGTTATAAATTACACTAGGAAAATTAAAAACTTCTTAAACAAATACATTTATTCTGCCTTTTCCTTTTCTTACCTTTGGCCAAGGATGTGGAGACACCTTGGTGGTCCAGTTGGCTGTGTGCATTATCAATGTTTCTCCCACAAGTCCCGGAGTTACTGAAAGTGTTCCCATGGCAACCCAAGGCAACACCCATCGGCCCATAAAGGGACTGAGTTCCTCATTTTGACCACACTCACTGAGATTAAAGACAACTTCAAGTGCAACCCTGAGTACCTTGTAATAAAGTCTGTATGAAAGAGCTAACAACTAAAAAGGATGATCTCAAGTCACATGTACAATCTGTGAGAGTGGATAAATAGCGGTGCTGAGGTAATAAGCAGCAGGCATACAGGGTTGATCCAAGAGAATAGGCAGGTACAAGAGCCATTGTCAGGAGTCAACAATGCAGGACAAAGTCAATCAGCAAGAAAAAAATTAGGAACTTGGACCTAGGTTTAATGCCAATGATAAGTAACTAGATAGGTTAATTTAGAGCCCACAGAAACTGAGGCTACAAGGAATGAGGTTACACATGACAATGCAAGCCCGGGTACTCAATAATCAAGCCATTAGACAAGGCAAGAGCAAGGTTTAAATAGGCAATACATGACAACATTAGACAATTAAGGTATCAATCATGACATCACTGAGCAAAGAATATGAGGTTAAATTAACCCTTACTTGGGCCATTCTAACACTCGCATTCTTTCCCTCATTCCTACTCTGACACCCTTTTCATCTTGCTGCCATTTTCTCTGTGATTGATAGGCTTACGCTTTATTGGTTTAGTAATCATTGAGATAGAGGGCTAAGGGAGATCCCTATAATTATATTAATCTCCACCACAACTGCCTAAAAGTGGACCAACGGTTAAAGTCTATTTTCAAGGATTCTACTCAGTTTCCTATCACCCTACACCCCACATGCAGTGGTGAGAAGCTCAACACCATTTTATTTTAAATCCTCTATCCACAATGTAGTGGGTATGGTTCAAAGAACTTCTCTGCTCATTTATGATTATTCCTGAGAGCCAATTGACCCCATAAAAATTGTATTCATATTATTGTTATTTAGTTTGCCCTTCCAGCAAGAGACATAATGATCATAGGGATTTCCACTGTGTCATTAGAAGGGTTAAACGAAAACAGAACACGTACTTAGTCAAGTTACACCAGGTAGCCAGACTGGCATCTTACATCTAGTGGGACCTTTAGCCTATCCTCGTTAACTATGAAATGCATGCCAGAAAATGTATTTTTCATACCAAGGAAAGCACAGCGCCATCTAGTAAATGGCTGATCATATTGTGGTTTGTAAGGTTTCCTGTTGAGAAGTTTTGTTCCAAATGACTAGAGACTAAAATATGCAAACTAGGCCGACCACGGAGCTGAATGGACGCACACTGATTTAGCTCCTGAGGTACCGGGCTCCAATCCATCTCAATCGGAGACTTTAACCACGATATGGGCAATAATAAGAAGCAGGGTCCAACTCAAGGACACTCTGGGAAGACCCCATCCTCTAAATCGGGAGCTCTGACCCGATATTTCAAAGATAATTCAGACCGAAGGGAGGAGGCCGAAACCACGGCTAACGTAATGGCGGACGCAGTTCCGCAGCCCAGCAGCCCTTCAGCCTCAGAACTCTCTCAAATTTCTTTGGATATGGCAAACGAATTGGACATCAAATCCATACTTAAAAACCTACCTTCCAAAACCGATCTGCTCGACATGAAATCGGACCTACAAAACACGATGAGCAAATTGGAAGCCACATTCCACACAAAGATGGAGGCGATAGGCACGAAAGTACGCCAACTAAACCTCAGAGTAGTGGATCTGGAAGAAGAAAGGGATGTAATTCAGGCTCAAATAACGAATATAACGACCTCACTACAATCTCATGCTCTAAACATGGCGGACACACAGAGACATGTGGACGACTTAGACAACCGAGGGAGGAGGAACAACTTGCGGATAAGGGGCCTTCCAGAATCCCAAGGTGAGAGCTTAGAAACTGTTCTGACTGAGCTTTTCAACCTCATCCTAGGGGAACAAAGTGATAATGTAATACTATTAGACAGAGCCCACCGCTCATTACGACCCAGGGGCCTGTCATCTGATACTCCTAGGGACACAATATGCAGAATCCACTATTTCTCAATTAAAGAGAATATCATCAAAGCGCTCAGGGATACCTCCCAACCTCTCCTATTTCATGGCCACCCGATCCAGATATACCCGGATCTCTCTCGCTACACATTACAAGCGCGCAGAGCCTTAAAACCTATTACTGAACTTTTGAGAAACAGAAATATCAGATACCGCTGGGGATTCCCATTCGCTCTGATAGTTAACCACAAAGGCACGATGTTAACAATATCCTCTATCTTGGACATCCCTCCGTTCCTCCAGGCACTTGACCTGCCAAATACCAATGTGTTAGACTGGAATGGGATGCAACCTCAACAGGACAATATAAGCTTACCCCAGAGGCAGCGATGGATCACACCCGCTAAAAAGAGAAGGAATGATCAGAGATTTATCTCCCCACAACATAGATCAAGAGACACGGCAAGTCTTAGGAACCTACAATCTCCAGAATGAAAGAACTTAAATCTTTCCTCCCCTTACACCTAGCTCACATCAACTTTCTCACGCCCTAGAAGAACGACATAGCCGGCCAAATAATAACACTCAGACTTCTTTTTCCATACTTCGAATAGAAGCGGACAAGGTACTTCCCAACTTACCCACACCTCTTCACCCCTTCTTCAAGCTACCAATCAACCCCAAGTAACCAACATCCCCCTGTTGCTTCTCTGTTCCTACTGACATTGTTTGATCATCGGGACTCTGACCTACAAGGCGAAACCTGTGAGCCACGAAACTAACACAAGGACTGGAAATCTCAATCAGGCACGAGAAACCTCCATCTCGTCACATTACTTCTCCAGTATAATCTACATGCAGGTTGTATAGTCTATTCTATGTGACTCAAGGGGGAACTGCTTTTGACTACATTGTGGACTGACAGGGATAAACTACTTTTGCTCACCTGGGTTAATCTCCGTACAATGTTTTACCAATAATTCAGATTGCTCTAGCTTAATTTAACTTAATCTATCTTAACGTAACAAAACCCAATACTGTATATCTGTTATAAGTTAAGATTTTGTTCCTCTGCTTTCCTCTCTTACCTCCCTCCTACTTCAAGCCCTCCGCTTTTCATCTCCCACTCTATACTCTCTCCCCTCCCTCCCCCCCACCCCAACTGTACCCACTATCTTCCACCACTAGTTATGCGCTTAGTATAATTATTTGGCGACAGGCTTCTCTCCAGGTCTCCGAAAACGTTCACTCACAAAAATCAAAGGGTTGGATTACCTGGGTTCCTTAACCCTGCCACAAAGTTCCTCCTATATTCTGAAGGGTATCTATCAATTGCGTCAAGATAGATCACCTATACACTAGCTTTTGCGAGAAACTCCTGACTAGGGGGGTCGGTATTTCCCATCCCCTGAGTCTACCACCCTCCTTACCCCCCCCCCTCCTTTATCATACCTTTCTCTCTCCTCACCAGTCTCCCTCCCCTCCCTCCTAATACCTGTCCTCCCGGTCATCTCCCTTTCCCTTCCCATTCTGAGACACCAACACCTCTAAGGTGACTTTATAGAACCACCTTAAGGCTAAAAATTCACCATCAACAACTATTAATCAAAGTGGTAGCCCTCTCCTACGCTACTACTTAGTTGATTTCTTTATCTTTTCTTTTACTGTTTAACTGTTTAATTGTTTAACTGTTTGTTTACATGCTGGTACTGAATCTGATTTAAGTAATTAGATTGCAAAAATAAGAGGTTACACATTAGTCGCAAGGTATTGTTGATGAGCTTGCTTTTCACTTGAGCCAGAACAGCTTCAGACACAACACCTCCACCGTACACCCTCAGTCTAACTCTTACACACTCACAACTCAAAGCAAACACTCCATCATGACTTCTCTAACGATTCTAACACAAAACGCTAAAGGTCTTAACACTCCAGAGAAAAGAGCCCTGGCTCTATCAGACTTCCGCAGACAGAAAGCGGATATTATTTTTATCCAAGAAACTCACTTACGCAAAGGGACGACCACAAAAATACGCAGTAAAGACTACCCACTTGGCTTTTATGGCCACTACTCCGAATCAAAATCAAGAGGGGTAGCGATACTGATTGGTAGACACACACCATTCACTACCCAAACCCACCTGACAGACGACTCGGGTAGATTTTTGTTTGTCAAGGGAACACTAGGTTCAATCCCGGTAACATTAGTCAACATATATGCACCCAACAAAAAACAAAATCAATTCCTAAAAAAGATACTGGTTAAACTAGCAGACTTCCAAGAGGGCATTCTAATATTAGGAGGAGATATAAACTTCTCTCTTGATGGAAACTTAGACTCCACAGCCAAATTGCAACCACACATGGCACACATCAGAAAGCAGATTAACACCACTCTTCTAGAGGCCCAATTATTTGACTGTTGGAGGTTACTCCATCCCTCACATAAGGACTTTTCGTTCTACTCCCCACCAACAGGTACATATTCCCGCATAGACACACTCTTTCTCCAACACAGGTATCTACCCCTAGTGACAGCAGCTGCATATGGCCCAATTACTTGGTCAGACCATGCAGCAATGACACTGACACTAAACATCCCACAACTACCTCGCCCATCTACCCAATGGAAACTAAATGATCAGCTATTAAATGATAAAGTAAACACATTAAGGTTATAAGAGACAATTATAGCATACTTTAAGGAAAACTCACATCCAGAAACAACATCGCCACTCCTGTAGGAAGCCCACAAGGCAGTCGTAAGGGGGGAACTCATCAAAATCGCCTCCTCCGCTAAACGAAATAGAGAACAAAGAATCGCCCAACTAACACGGGAACTGGGAAAACTAGAATCCACACATCATGAACAGGATTCTTCCCTTGCCACATACAAATTAATCGTATCAAAAAGATCAGAACTCATGACCACTTTACAACTACAAGCCAGACGCAAAGTAACTTTGACAAAACACCTCTACTACACAAAAGGGGGTAAAGCAGGGAAATTGCTGGCCCAGTCGCTAAAACCAGAAAAACAATCCACCTTCATTTCTGAGATTAGGCTAAACACAGGACAGACATCTAAAAAGATGCCAGATATCCTCAACGAATTCCATAAATTCTATACTAACCTCTACAACATATCTAAGTCTCACCCATCCACAAAGGACATCCTCGCATACTTACAACCTAGAATCAAACAAACTATCCCACCAAATGATGCAGCCTTCCTAGATGAGCCAGTCTCGAAGGAGGAATTCCAAAATGTAGTCAGATCACTACCCATAGGTAAAAGCCCCGGGCCCAGATGGGTACACAGGGAAATATTACAAAACCTTTAGCTCGATCTTAGCAGGACCATTCATAGAGGCATATAACACACAAAAACTCTCACACCATATCCCAGGTTCCTCCTTAGAAGCCACAATTACACTCATACCGAAAGCAGGCAAGGACCCAACAGGGTGCGGAAACTATAGACCAATTTCTCTAATAAACATTGACCTTAAAATCCTGACAAAGATCATGGCGAATAGGCTTAAAGCATTTCTCCCTAATTTGATCCATCCAGACCAGGCGGGTTTTGTCCCCGGCAGGGAAGCAAAAAATAACACCACAAAAATCATTAACCTGATCCAATGGGCCCACACACATAAAATCCACAGCACACTTCTAGCAATAGACGCCGAAAAGGCATTTGATAGGGTTAACTGGTCCCTAATCACGCATACAATGCAAGCCTTAGGTTTTGGCCCGCGTTGGATGGAATGGCTGGCAGCAATCTATTCTAAACCAACAGCTCGCATACGCGTAAACGGTCAACTCACACAACAAGTTCCAATCACAAATGGGACAAGACAAGGCTGCCCTCTCTCACCTCTTTTGTTTATCTTAGTTCTCGAACCATTCCTCCAAGGGATTAGAGACAACCCGAACATTAGAGGCCTTAAAGTGAACAACCTAGAGTATAAAGTAATGGCCTTCGCAGATGACCTCCTTTTTACAATAACTAATCCACTAACTACTATACCACACATCATCAAAGAAATGGAGCTGTACGGTAATTTTTCCAACTTCCAAGCAAATTTGACTAAATGTGATCTTATGCCCCTACACTCTACGAAATACCTAAACACCCAACTCAAAAGTAGATTCCACTTCACCTGGCAACCCATCTCTATCAAATACCTGGGGGTACACATTCCACATTCACTTAAATTGCTATACGACCTTAATTTCTCCAAGTTATTAGACACTATCAACAAAGACCTACAAACTTGGCATAAACCATGTTTTGGCTGGTTTTGTAGGATCAACATTATTAAAATGAATATACTACCACGCCTACTCTACATCCTACAAGTTCTCCCAATCCAAATACATGCTAGCTTTTTCTCTAAAATTAAGAAGACACTCACTAACTTCATATGGGCGACCTCCCAACCAAGAATCGCCTACGATACCCTTATCAAAAGCAGAGATAAGGGAGGGCTACATTTCCCAGACATTAATTCCTATCACAAGGCAATCCATTTAAATAGGATATACGAATGGTCCAGATCTTTGCCAGCCCACCACTGGGTACTAATCGAAAATGAGTTTTCAACCACTCCCTTGAAAGAGTACCCGTGGTTACCCAAACAACTCTCTCACATCTCTTCCCTAATCAGATCCCACCCGACAATCCAACCTACTCTACAACTTTGGTATAAACTGGTAAACTCAACTACAATTTCCCCCTATCCTTCCCCGCTATACCCACTTACCAACAATCCAAACTTCCAGGGGGGCCAAACAGGGAAGGCCTACAGTAGCTACCACAAGGGAACCACTTTGAGGCTCTGTGACATGACATCAGATAACGCTATGAAGTCCATGCAACAAATTTTTCCCTCTACTTCCCCAACAGGAAACCAACTACTTCTCTACACTCAACTCAAACACTTCATTAACTCCCAAAACCTCTTACAGGGAGGCAACCGCCCATTGACAGAATTTGAACACATTTGTGTGAATCGCACACTCACAAAAAAGATACTGTCCACACTATACCAACTGACAAGGGATCTACTATCCCCAGACCTCCCGAAATGCACCTATAAATGGGCACAAGAACTACAAATAGTAGTCCCGCACATACAATGGCAAGCCATTTTCAGATCATCACACAAAACTTCCACCTCCTTAATAGCTCAAGAGAACAACTACAAACGTATCTCCAGATGGCACCACACTCCAGAGAAATTACGTAAAATGCACAACAACGTGGACACTAAATGCTGGAGATGCAACTCCTCCATAGCACACCACTCACACATTTGGTGGCTATGCCCAACTATCAGCAAATACTGGACCAGAATTCATACCCTCATAAAATCGATAATGGGCATCACCTTCACTATGGCGCCACTACAATTCCTTTTTCAAGAACCACCCCCAAACCTACATCTTAAAAAAACACAATGCACATTATTCAAACTCTTAACGATGTCAGCAGCTCAGTTGATCCCTACTAAGTGGAAGCAACCTCTAGCTCCCACAGTGATGGAATGGATTAACAAAGTAGAGAACACTAGACAACTAGAACTGATAACCTATACAATATCTAGGGACTTCAGCAAATACACAGAAATATGGGAACCATGGACCCAATTCATGGAAGAACACAAGGATCTCACTTAACTTTCCATATCAGACTCACCCCATACGACCTTACCCATCAAGATATGATCCTAATCTACTCGTTCAGCACTCAGGGTCTCATACAGTGATTATGTCATTAAAATTCTATATAGTCATGAGCTCACCATCCTACTAACCTCTCAATCGACTTACTAAATTGAGACGCTAGAGTTAAAACTAAAGGACTTTTTGCACTTTTGTATAAATCTATTCATGCTTCTCAAAAATTGTAATTTGCAATCACTATGTTACACCTTCATGTATTACGTTCACCCGGAACTAATTATGTTACAATGTTTACTTTACTATTCTGTACTACTCATGTGTTTGTCATTTGTAATTGTCTTACGCATAAGAAAATAAAAAACTTTAAATTAAAAAAATATATATATGCAAACTAGTAAATCATATTGTGTCATAGCTTTGCAGAACCCCAAGATAAGAATGTCCTTGTGTTCTAGCAAATAACAAATAATGACTCATTGAGCCCTTATTTGCTAAAGATAGACATGGCATTTAGATATAATGCACAAAGGTTAGGCTAGAATTAACAAAGACAAAATAATAATATTGGAATCTTTCCAACTTGAATCTTTTTGCCAAAAAAATGTACTCACTTTTCTACTTGCGTCAGCTAATTACAAATAACTCATTAAGAATAAGTGCTAGTTGTTTCTACAGCGACAATATTTCCTATATTCTCATAACAATGCTGGATATATATATACAGCCCTTCATTCTATAATGATTAATGAGATATATTACATTGTAAATATTGGTCATATCTCTTTATATTTCGTATTGACATTATTTTGTACTTCAGCTTTTAGTGGTTAGTTAATTGATATAACTGGAAGTATAGCATTTTGTCAGCATTGGCCTGTTCTCATTACTTTGTACCTCCGTAACAGAATAACTAACTACCGTCCCTTCTTCAGGGCTGCAGAGCTGAAGGTACAGTAGAAACCAAGATCGATATGTCACATTACGCTATAGATGTGTTTTTTTTTTTGTTTACTACAAAACTAGAAGATATTAACAGGGGGTATTCAATCTACAGGTTCACCATGGGAGCCACATAGTGTGCTCACAATATTATACAATATTATACAAATGTAATGAACAGAAATATTGGAAAAGGTGGATGTTAAATTATCATTTAGTTGATTTCGCTGAATACAATCCAAACCAATGCATTAATCTAAGTATATTAACCACGTGTATACCTAATCAAGGACTTTAGTATTCATTCTTAGTGTCTGTAGGAAATAGAATCTTGTTTGTTTTGTGTTTTTCTGGTAAAGAAGGGTTAATGCAATAATAAGACATGATGAGCTATTTCATAAAAGCATTAAAACACTCCTGGCTGTGAGTTAAATGATTAGAGGGCATGGATGTGCTATTTTTCAAGGAAACTCTATTAAAACCATGCCGTGTGAGCTATTTACTACAGTATAATATTCTTTTCAATAGCATATATGTCAAAAGTAATGTACTTTAACTAGTCTCATAACAAGAAATCCTTATTATAGCCAGTATGCTCTAATATATGTCTGTTGGTGGTTGGGAGGGGTAATGGCTTATAAACTCCATCCTCACCCTGCCAGGTATGTTGGGTTTATTAAATTGATGGTTGTAACGAACTGGAAAAAAGTTAAAGTACCGAAATAACAGGGTAATTTCTTCACAATGGTCAGCCCCAGTTTAATATGTCTGGAGGTAGCTCTTGTGTTAGTGTGGAGGACATCACAACTGTGTTTTATTCCGAGTTCATTTTGTTTGGGCTACTGAATGAGAAGGCATGGGTGAACAGGATGTTTAGCCTCCATGTGGCCATGATGTTATGGTTCAGTATACTCTCTTGCCACTTGGTTTACCATTAGGAACAGATATAGGGGGTAGGTAAAGGGAGGCATTGTTTTCAACATCCCAGTTGCTAGCCAGGCAATAATAGTAATTGATTGGTCCCTATGCTGTCATATCACCCCAGGAGCCAATCACTTAAGCAGAACCTTAAAGCAATTCTGTCTCCAAAAATAAACTCTATTCATTCTTCTTTTTTATACTACAGCTCCTTGTGTCAGAATCTTTCTCTTTCCCTACTTTTCTAAAATAAACAAAAATAGTTAGGATTGCTTTTCCTTATGTATAACAGTCAAGTTGACAAAAAGGTGACAATGGGAGCTTGAGCAAGGTTCTATTTCAGTTGCCTATAAAACATACCCCTAATCCATCAGTAAAACAAGTCCCATCGAAGGGTAAAAAGTAGACATCATGTACAGCGCTATGGAATTTGATGGCGCTATATAAATAATAAAATAATATTAATAATAAGAGGAGAGTAACTGAGATCCAGCACAAAGAAGAAAAGACAATAAATATAAATAACGACAAGTGGCAATGGATGAGGCAGTATTATCATTAGGATACAAGGGGGCATAAGGAAACAAAAACAAAAGATAAGACAAAATGACATGGTTACTTGTACTGTCATTGAAGGGACACTCTGGGCACTAACACAGCCCAAGTGCATTTCAACCCCATATTTTTGCTGTGTTTTTCACCCTTCTTTAAGTATCAATCCAAACTCCTAAACTTCTTTAGCTTACTAAAGTGCTTTATGTTTCATTATAGAAATGGTGCATATTTCAGCTGAAATTGGCACTTTTATTAGTTAACCTGGTTACACCCCTCTGGCTGTCAATCAGACAACAGGTCCTGTTATTACCACTGGCTAGCTCAGTGGAACTAAATTTAAGAGGCAGAATTTGCCCAGAGCACCTGCCAGATGGGCATTCCATCTTTTGTCACTGTCTGTGCGGCATGAGATTGCACAACAGATCATGTAGTATGGTTGGGTGCAGATATTTTGTCCAACCACCAAGTTGAGGAACTAATAAACTAACTGGAGGGTCCCTCATGCTTTAAAGGGAGAACCATCAGGAAAACATGAGATTATTTGTGTTTTGTAGAGTTTATTGGAGTTAAATGAACAATGTAGAGAAATAAATACACAGACAGACAGGAAAGACCGACTGACAAACAGGTAGATACAGATGGACAGATAGAATATAAAGTAATGAAAGAAAATAATATAAATTGTTGGAGCTGTCATATAATGCATAGTGCACAAGGTGCCCAAGCAACATGACAGGAACTACAGATAAGAACAATTTTATTCATCATTAATAATAAAAAAAAATGCTGAAATTATTCAAACATTATAAACATACTGTATAAGCAGTTTTTAAAGTGCTGTATGATAGTACAAATAGACGTTCTGATGACAGAGCCAGCTGTTTCAACATCATCATTGAAACCAGTGAATTATTTTACATTTGCTGAGCAAAAAAAATGTATCACACTTTTCCTATTTGCAGCAACAATGGACTCAGTGCTGGTGATATACTTGTTAATCCTATTCATGCCATGGGTGTGTGCTACGGTACACAGATCTCACCTTTCTAGTTTTTAAAGGATTAGGATGACAGAATAAGCACATTGGTGTATGCAAGAGTGCTTTCTCTCTTCTTTGACATGTTGTGAAACATAGTTGCTTGGCCATCAACAAGGTGGAGAACTACTCTGCCCATTATTGAGCAAATTATTATTAAAGGGGCGCTGTCACTTCCAAGGCATTTGAATAGTATACACCTATATTTATATGTATTTGTAAGGTGTGAAAAAGAAAATTAAAAGCAGAAACCCACACCTATTTTTTCCTGCAACTGGATGCCTCCATCTTAGCTCCCTGTCAATCATTGTTATAAGGTCATATGTTGTTCATCTGAGCTTGTATTTACCAAATTTTAAGACCTGCTAAGTAACAGATGATTATTATTATGTCCTGATATGTAAAACCATAAAATTCAAAGAGGGTGTACTTTCGTTTTCCCATGATTGTATAGTTAGTCCAAAACTGATTAATCAGAAAAATCCCCTAAAGCTAATTTTTCTATATTTTCATTTTTTTAAATTCTATTATTTAGCCTAAAACGTGCAAATTCCTTGTCAATTCTCCGCAGCTTTTGAATAGAACCTTTCTGCCTCATTCCTTCTTGAGCCTTTGTCAAACTGTGTATGCTTATTACTTTCCCACTGGCTGAGAGTTCACTTCCTTTCTTAAAACCCACCTTTATAAAGATGCCATGAATAAAAAGCTGCTGTCATCAACGGCACAACAAAAAAGTAATTCAATAATTAAGTAAATCTTGTAAAGATGGCTCTTCACAGCAAGGTAACCATTTGAGAGATCAACGCTTCAGCTTTACAGGAACATTTGAATAATTAATTTGCATTATTAATTAAAAGAAATTTCTTGATTGAATAAAACATTTTGGCAGTTTTTGGGAAATGTAATGATCAACACCTTGAATTAGATTGGTGCTTTACATTATTATTACTCCTACTAAAATAATGATAATAATTAACCAATTAGCAGCTTCACTCTCTGCTTGAAGGTTTCTTAGAGATGCTGTTACCAGGTTGCTCTTTACGGAATGAAAACTGCCCTATACTGTGTTATTTGTATTTTGTAGGGTAGTCTCAAAATTTTCAGTTGCTGATTTGGGACTGGACTGTTGCTGTTTGTGTTGGGCATGTACTTTTTTGCCTGATCAAGAATTTTTAGAAATACGCAAAAATAAGTCCTGCGCTCAAACTCCCACTACTCCTGGACAGCAGCAATGACCATAGCACACATCAGCCCCAATACATAAAAAACAAGCAAAGAAAAAAAGAGTCACTAGCCCAAATCCCTATGCTTATTTAACTAAATTATTATTAGATTATTTACTAAAATATGACAAGTTCGCTGAACTGGTGATTAAAACGGCCAACTGAGCTGTCGGCCCTTGATCCATGACCGAGGGCTGACACCTGGAGGGGGCTCGGCGACTTGCCCTGTATGCCGCCAGATGCAGGACCCCTATGTGTAGTCTGCAAGAGCCTCCCAGTCTGCAATTCAGAGCTGCAGACCATGGAGTAGAGATCTAGTGATCTCTGGCCAGTCAGAGCGTTGCCGCTGGTTACCATGTTAACGCTCTGACACATCAAGGAGGAGGATACCACAGGACCACCAGGGCATGGAATACAAAAAAAAAGGTATTTTACTAAGCCACAATCTCCCCACACTACCACCACCCTACTGTCACCATCCCCTCACACTACCACCGACCCACTGTCACCATCCCCTCACCCCACCACCCCTCCACTGTGACCATGCACACACACTACCACCCCCCCCCGTCACCATCCCCCCATTGTCACCACTTTCCACACTGTCACCACCAGACCCACTCTCACCACTTCCCTCACTGTTACCACCACCCCAACTGTCACCACTTCCCACACTGTCACCACCACCCCAACTGTCACCACTTCCTACACTGTCCCCACCCCCACACTGTCACCAGCCCTCTCACACTGTCACCACTTCCCACACTGTCACCTTCTCTCCACTGTCACCATCCCCCTCCCACTGTCACAACTTCCCACACTTTCAACACCTCCCACACTGTAACCATTCCCCCACACTGTCACCCTTCCACACATACAGTCACCATCCCCCCACACTGTCTACATACCACACTGTCACCTTCCCGCACACACTGTTACTACCACCCCCACTATCACCATTCCATCAACCCCACTGTCACCACCTTCCACACTGTCAACACCCAACATTGTCACCATCCCCATACTGTCCTTGGTATAATCCAGGAAGTGACCTCTAGTGGCTGTCTAGTAGACAGCCACTAGGGGAGGACTTAACCCTGCAAGGTAATTATTGCAGTTTATAAAAAAAAACTGCAATAATTACACTTGCAGGGTTAAGGGTAGTGGGAGTTGGCACCCAGACCACTCCAATGAACAGAAGTGGTCTGGGTGCCTGGAGTGTCCCTTTAAGGATACCTTTGCCACACAGTCATTTTTAAAGTTATACTGGATGACTAAAGCAAATATATTGCATGTTAATTTGTTTTATACACTCTCCTTTAAAGGGGGTATGTACAGAAATGTATTTGCCACAATACCAATAAGTCCTGGATCTGATAAAGGGTGTATACCCAAAACGTTTGTGTTTGGTTCTGTGTCCTTCATTAAAACAATTGACAGCACTTAGGTGCATTGCAATGTTCTGGTTCCATAATATTGTCTATATGAAAAGACATTCGGGAATAGTGAAAGGAGACATCACGAGAACACGGAGGAAGGTTGAGGATTATGGGAAAATATATTTGGCCCCAGGAAATGGAGCTGACTTTGTTTTATGCTAAAGCATAAAAGAAGAACAGATTCTGAGAGAGGAAGAGGAAACACTAGGAGAAAGGTTAGATCGGCGTGACAGTGCCACTTTAAGACATTGGTTGTCTAAGATATCAATGGTTACTTTGTGATCATTAACAAAGCTGGTAGTGCAGCGCCCTATTCTGATTGCTACAGAAAATTAACATTTAAAGTCTTCAGTGCCAAACATATAATGCAAATGTGTGTATGTATATATGTATATGTATATATGGCCATATGTGTTTAGAAACAATAACAAAATAACAAATGCATTTTTCTTTTTTTGGTTAAGGCCCTGAGAGCACTAGTTAACTTTGATCCTCTTTATGTCCCCCAAAATGAAATGATACCAATTTCTACAGGCCAGTTGCTGCACTGTCTGGGCAAAGAGCACTCAATAAAATTTATTATTAATACTGAATAAATGTATTTTCATTTCTGAACCCTGCTAAAAGTCAATCTTCCCATCTGTGGTACACAGAGCTGGAGGTAACTTGGTTAATTTTCTGAAGTCATTTTCTTTTCCCTCTCCTACATAAGAGAGATTCTGCAAAGTCCCATTTTGTTAAATTATAGATTGGGGAATTTTCCATAAACTTTGCTTCCTTCTATATATTACATTTGTGATTTTTTTTTCCCCCTCCTTGTTTTCTGCTCTGCCTGATTGCACGAGACTCTGCTCTTAGAGATGTCAGGCTTCTGGTAAGCTGATTATTGCCTTATCTGAGGTGGTAGCCACTTTTGTGCAATGATTTTGAAAGATTCTTTTGATTAAGTAGAGAAGGGCAGCTACAAGAATAATGGTTAAAAAAGGAATGTTATAAGGAAGCTGCAGCACAAATAAATAAATAAATGCATTAAAATAAAATATCTTCAGTAAAGAATATTTTTCTTACATGGGCGATGATAGAACACATGGCCATATGTGAATTATGTGGGCCATATATGAATTATTTGTCCATTTTAGACTATCTTTTAAAAAAAAGTATCATCATGTTCAAAATTATTACTTTCTGGTATTATTAGCATTAGGGTGCATGATAGGATTAAAGGTGAAATAAAGTTTTAATGCATTATATATAATATAAGAAAAATGTAAAAATGTGAAATTATAGAACATATACCAGATACTCACTTTCAAACTTAGTTTTTTTCTACGAATCTCCACATATAGTATATGAAGCCTCACTGGGAAGTAGTTTGGTAAATCAGGAGTTTCACCTTCAGAACTCAATAGCTTTACCTTCTAATCTATGGAGTCTGAACTGTTTGATATGTTTAATCCAGTACTGAATTCAGAGCTGACCTTATGGGTGTGCAACCTGTGTGATTTCATAAGGCACACATTGAGAAGGGGCATAGTCAAGTTATCGTTAATTAGTCTCTACTGGTCCTGCTCAGCCTCAACACACACATGTCACGTGACATTTAGAAGTGTAGTGGTGCCAAGGTGGAGATTTGACGTTATGTTCCCTACACTGACAACACTCTGCAGAGACAGAGCATTGACAGTTCAGCCATGCTACAACTAAATCGTGAACTGTGGCAGAACAGATGGAGGGACATAACTAATGGGGCTAGAAAGAGTAAAACATTGATGAGGATTAGAGGAGAAAGAGACTAAGGGGAGCTTGGGGGAGAAAGAGACAGGGCTATGATGGGAGTTTTATCTAAAACCGGTTAGGATGAGAGAAGACATGTAAGAAGAGGAATCGGGGGAGAGTGACTCTTGCAAGGGTGGCTACAGGTAAATATGGACATGTTAGAGGAGCGTGAGAGATACATCTAAGAAGGTGCTAGGGGAGAAAGAGACATTTAAGGAGTACTAGGATGAGATAGTCATCTAAGACTGGCTAAGATGATAGAAAGAGATGTAAGAAGGGGCCAGGGGAAGAGTGGGATATCTACAGCGGCTAGAGAGAGAGACTAAATCATCTAAGAGGCCTAGTGGGAGAGAGGTGCATCTATGTGGGTTAAGGAGAGAGCAAGAGATCAACAATGGGGTCTCTGGAGAGAGAAATAAGAAAGGAGGGATGGTTGAGAAAGAGACATGTAAGATAGCCTTGTTAGTCATTAAATGTCTAATAACTATATTTCATATTGCACACACAAATTCACACACCACACACCCACACATACTGACAAACGCATGTACTGACAGAACAAGCACACACAGCTACACTGATACACAATGACACCATATTCACAAAAAGCAATGATATTACACACAGAGAGATATTCACATATGATCACAATGGTTTATACACAGAGACCCTTACATTCCCCAATATTCAATAAACAATGCTGATTTTATTTATTTACAAGCCAACTCATGATAATATCATTTACACGTAACCATTCTTAAACAAGCATGCCTGTGATAGATTGACTATTTCATGTCATAAGTGTTTTTTACAAATGTTACAATTAAATGATGATAATCAGTAATGGTGGACATGTGAATACAATAGGAACAACACAGGACATATGCTATGGGGAAGCATTGTGATTGGATCAGGCTACCACTTCTGATGATGTCTGCAGGCAGTGGGCAGGTCTAAAGGAAACAACGAAAAAAGTAAGCAGCTCCAGACTTGAATACAAGTAAGAGTTCTATATTTAGGGAGGCATGAGGGGACCAGGGGGGCAAGATGGTTTTAACCCTATAGGATCAGGAATACATGTTTGTGTTCCTGACCCTATAGTGCTCTTTTAATCTTCTGTCCACAGGTTATAGATCATTTTCTTGTCAACATAATATAAATGGTGAATTAAAAAAATGAATCATTAAACTTCCAAACCTGATGAAACACTAATTTTTTTTTTTTTTTTACTTTGGTACGCACACTTCACTCAGGCAAAAAAAAAAACGTTCTTACCTATAGTTCACATTTAAAAGTACAGTCATAAGTAAAAATCTGAATATAGACATTAAAGGAACATTAGAGCATTAGAAATACAAACATGTATAGTGCTTCACTAACAATTTAGATAATTGCCCCCTAACACCCCTAACATGCAATCACCTCCACTAGTCAAACTTATAATTTCTAATAATCTCAGCCAATCCAAAACTTGTCAATAGGGAAGCATTAAGAGGTTTGTACGAATGCACAACAGATCCTCATAGATATGTGGCAATCAGCATCTACTCATAAAAATGCATTAATTCAATACATATCTGTGGGAATTGTTTAGCATTAGTCCCTCAATATTTGCATGGCTGAACCTTGGAAGTCCTTCCAGTGGCTGGTGGAGGAGGCATTAGGCAGAAGTGTAAAACCTTCCTTTTCTCAGAAAAGTAGCATTTGAACTGATCAGCCTTCATGCCCAACATCCACTACATTACAGGGACACGATAGGCACGACAGGTACCCTAGGTGCATTCATCTCATTGAGGTGGTCTGGGTGCAGTGTCCCTGTACCCTTTGCCCTGCAGCTGCAAACATTGCAGAGTTAAGACAGCCTCTAATTTTAGCAAATAATGCAACATTTTACATTATACACATATTAACACTTGTCTTACAGCATTTCAAAGAAAACTAAAACTATTTTAAAAGTAAAGGCTACTATGTTAGGTATCTTTATTATATCATCCTCGTCTTGTAGTCTTTTCACAGGTCGATAACTCACTTTTATTAAATTAACCATAATATTTCTTTATTTCTCTTTTGCATAATATTCTTTAATTTCATATATTTAAAATTTATGGAACTTGTCCTTTGAACAAACATCTCCACTGCTATCTTACAAGAAAACCCGTTGCCTTGGTAAATAAATCAAAAACCTTGCAACCAGTGCATGAGTGCGGAAATTTTTTGCTAATGTCACCTCGGAAAGAACAAAACCTCCCATCATGAGTTTTTGTCACTGTCTCCAAGTGAATGCGTAGCTGTCATAAAGCTAAACCAAAAATCAGCAGGAGAGAGGAACATCAATATTGAATATGAACCCTTAATGTATATTAGTATGTGAAACTTGCTTTTTTCATTTAGATACCAATTCAAACTTTTGCGCTTTATATAATTTATTGTGTATTATATGAATATGTTATAAAAATATAAATGTATCTTCCTGATATATACCGTGCCCTGTTTTAACTTTGTAAAATATATGTGTAGCACAATTCATGAATTAAAATGAGAAAAATATTAGTGGAGGGCACTATATATATATATATATAAATATATATATAAAGAGTATCTCACAAAAGTAAGTACACCCCTCACACATGCGTTTTTCTGGATTCGTTTTTTGTTATTCTGTCTCTCACTGTTTAAATACACCTACCATTAAAATTATAGACTGATTATTTCTTTGTCAGTGGGCAAACGTTCAAAATCAGCAGGGGATCAAACACTTTTTTACATATTTGTACTTTTACTGTACATATTTGTTTAAAGAGCATCCCAAATCTCCTATTTTGTACACCCTCCCAAAGACCATCGGCGTAGGAACCGGGGGGATAGGGGGGATGCTTTCCCCCCAGCAAATCATGCGGGGGGGGCAGGTTATAGAGAAATCCCTCCCAGTTCCGCTAGCCGCGGGTGCCATCAGGGAACCGCACGCACTGCAGACTGGGAAGGGGAGCACCTCCCCCTCCACGCAGGAGTGCCGGGTGCAGGGCCGGCGCTACTTGTTAGGTGGACTACGCAGCTGGCCCCCCTCATGCTGCAGCCGCCCGAGCGCTCTGTAGAGAGCCTCAGGCGGATGAGCTTTGCCCGGGCTGGTGCGTCCATGAGGGAGCACCGCCCGGGCGCAGCATGAGGAGAGGGGCTGACAGGAGGGGGGGGGGGGGCAGGTTATAGAGAGCATCCCAAATCTCCTATTTTGTACACCCTCCCAAAGACCATCGGCGTAGGAACCGGGGGGATAGGGGGGACGCTTCCCCCCCAGCAAATCATGCGGGGGGGCAGGTTATAGAGAAATCCCCCCCAGCTCCGCTAGCCGCGGGTGCCATCAGGGAACCGCACGCACTGCAGACTGGGAAGGGGAGCACCTCCCCCTCCACGCAGGAGTGCCGGGTGCAGGGCCGGCGCTACTTGTTAGGCGGCGCTACTTGTAGAGAGCCTCAGGCGGATGAGCTTTGCCCGGGCTGGTGCGTCCATGAGGGAGCACCGCCCGGGCGCAGCATGAGGAGAGGGGCTGACAGGAGGGCTCAGCGCCTCCTGTCAGCCCCTCAGCGCTCCCTCCTGTCACTCCTTCACTGTAGCATGGCCGATCCCTGTATGGTCCCTGGGACAGGGAGCATCTGTCACAAGGAGGGGGAGAGAAAGAAATTGACAGGGAGGGGGGAGAGAAAGAAATTGACAGGGAGGGGAATTGACTGGGGAGGGAGGGGGAATGAGAGTGGGGAGGGGGAGGGTAGAAGACAGTGACAACGGGGGGAGAGATTGACATCCATCACACACACACAATCACACACAATGCACCCCTTGCACACAGAAAAACACACAATGCATTACACACACAATGCATTACACACACACACACACACACATTTTACACTAATCTGTACAACATAAACAAAGTCCAGCCAACCAAGGAAGAAATTCATACATACTTAACAGCAAGAATTAAGAGAACTCTGCCATCCAACGAAATCGCCTTCTTAGACGAACCGATCTCAGTAGAAGAATTTAAAAACACGGTCAAAACACTCCCAACAGGCAAACGTCCGGGCCCAGATGGGTACACTGGAAAATACTAAATAATTATGGCCCACACACTGGCACATCCCTTCATCGCGGCGTTTAACACTCAAAAACTGTCCCAGTGCATACCCTGGTCGGCATTGGAAGCGACAATCACCCTCATTCCCAAGCCAAGTAAAGACCCTACAATGTGCGGTAGTTTCAGACCAATTTCCCTCATAAACATTGATCTAAAAATTTTGACGAAAATTATGGCAAACAGACTTAAGGCTCTGTTACCGAACTTGCTGCATCAAGACCAGGCAGGTTTTGTGCCTGGCAGGGAAGCGAAACACAATACAATGAAAACAATCAATTTAACACACTGGGCCCAAAAACACAAAGTACAAAGCACCTTGCTCACCATAGATGCCGAAAAGGCATTTGATAGGGTCAATTGGGCACTACTCACAGAAACGATGAGCAATCTGGGATTTGGGCCGCGCCGGCTGACATGGCTGGCTGCAATATACTCGGTACCCACAGCCAGATTGCATATCAATGGTCAGCTTTCACAACCCGTCACAATCACAAACGGCACTAGACAAGGTTGCCCCCACTCCCCACTTCTTTTCATATTGGTTCTCGAACCGTTCCTCCAAGGAATAAGAGACAATCAAAACATAACAGTCCTACGTATAAACGAGCACGAATATAAGGTCATGGCTTTTGCAGATGACCTCCTGTTTACAATATCACACCCACTTTCCACAATGCCAGCCATTATAAAAGAAATGGACACCTACAGTAAGATCTCTAATTTTCACGCAAACATAACAAAATGTGACCTAATGCCCATATTCACCTCGAAAGACCTAGACACCCAACTACAGGAGAGGTTCCACTTCATGTGGGCGGCAGACTCCATCAAATATCTAGGAGTCTTAGTCCCAACCAAACTGCATCAAATCTACAACCTAAACTTTCTCCCCTTACTGACCGAAATCACCAAGGACCTACAAAGCTGGAACAAACCCTGCTTTGGATGGTTCTGTAGAATCAACATCATAAAAATGAATGTTCTACCTCGACTACTCTATGTTCTCCAAACTCTTCCAATACTGTTACCCCAAAGTTTCCTCACGAAAGTTAAATCAGTACTTACGAATTTAATTTCGTCCAACGCCCACCCGAGAATAGCCTACACAACACTGATTAAAAACAGAGGTAATGGAGGGTTAAATCTGCCCGACATCGCTGCCTATCACAAGGCAATTCATCTATGCAGAATATACGAATGGATCAAAACCACAGTGCCAACACTTCACTGGGTCCAACTAGAAAATTCATTCTCTGGCACCCCCTTAGAGATTCACCCAAGGCTACCCAAAACACGTCTGACCTCACATTCATACATCACCACCCACCCTACAATTAAAGCTACATTACAGACATGGCACAAATTGACAAAAACAACGTCAATATCGCCATTTCCTTCCCCATTATACCCAATCACAAACAACCCAGACTTCCAAAGGGGAGACTCGGGTTCAACCTTTAATACTTACCATGGAGGCAAAACACTACTGCTGCGTGTCGTGATTATAGGAAACAAACTAAAAACTCTACAACAGCTGACACCAGGTAAATCCCCGACTTGGACCCAAAGACTGCATTATAATCAATTATCTCACTGTATCACGAAACAGACATTTGTTCCTAAGGGGACTAGATCATTGACACAGTTTGAACAACTATGCTTGGAAGACCAGCACACAAAAAATATCTTATCTATCATGTACAAAGTGATTAAGGACGCACAAGACGTAACACCTCCCAAATGTATCCTCAAGTGGACAGACAAACTAAAATTAGGCTATACACAGCAACAATGGAAACTGATATTCCAAACAATTCACAAGTCGACTACATCCACCCTGGCCCAGGAAAGTAACTATAAGCGTGTCACACACTGGCACTACACACCAGTAAAACTACAGCATATATACACTTTAGAAAAAAGCGAATGCTGGAAGTGCCAGCAGAAAGAGGCGAACCATGCACATATTTGGTGGGTTTGCCCAATTATGGCAAAGTTTTGGGGTAGAATCCACACACTCATCCAACTGATTATGAGAGTCCACATCACGCTTGCACCTCAACACTTCATATTCCTATTACCACCACCGGGCTTACGCAAGGAACAAACCATCCTCTTCAGACACTTAGTCATGGCAGCCACACAACTCATTCCCAAGTATTGGAAGCAGGCACAAGCACCATCCATTAGAGAGTGGATTCTCAAAGTAGAGGATACCAAACAATTGGAAGGGATGTCATATGCCATATCCAAGACTTATAAATTTTTCTCCAAAATCTGGGATCCCTGGACCCAATGCACAAAAAACTTAAAATCACACTGACTATTGCTACTTCTAGGGCGTTTCTTAGAGATCAAAACTATTTAAAAAGCTGGTACCCCATTGGAACATTAGAATTCCCACACAGAGACAACCCGTTGTAAGCTCTGTTTACTAATGCGTTGAATTATAATATACTCACCAAGGAAGCAGGTTTTTCCATGTTTATATACTTTAAAATGCCTAATGTAACCAGCGATACATGTCATTCTTCCCAATATAGTTGTTTACTACCTATGCAACTTGCTGTAACCTTGTACTTTGTTATTCTATGCTACCGTTTGTTACTATTTCATGATAACACTTTGCATTATTTCAATGCTGTGTAAAGTTGACATCTAACTTTGTTGTATGCTATAAACACTGTGTTGTAAATGAGAAAACAATACAAATTTAAATAAAAAAAAAAAAATCAAAGAGACCATAGCAATTTACAGTTATAGCAGCATTTTGGTTAGAAATTAAATATTCAGTAATCGTCATAATCATAACATTTGATCCTTAGTGCACATCGGCACATTGATAGATCTGTTTTTGAACCATTTAAAACCATAAACTATGTAAATTGTTATGTTCTGTGGATTTCACTACTTTCTGTATGAAAAAACACTAAAGTTTATTTAGCTAATTTAAGATCAGAGTCAAACGTGCCAGTTCCCATTGCTGATGCTCTACAAAACAGGGTATGGGTCTCTGGGGCGGAGCATTTGGAGAGCAGGGTGAGCCAATGCTCTAACAGCACTAGTTGCTGTGTGCTGACCAGAATTTTGATTTAGCTTCAGAATTAACTACTGTATTTATCGGCGTATAACACGCACCGGCGTATAACACGCACCTCATTTTAAGAAGGAAATTCCAGGAAATTTCCCCCCCTTCCATAGTATTCCCCCCCCCTCATCCCATAGGGTCCCCCCCCCCCCTTTCCATAGTATTCTCCACCCCCTCCCATAGTATTCTCCACCCTCTCCCATAGTATTCTCCACCCCCTCCCATAGTGTTCCCCCCTCATCCCATAGTGTCCCCCCTTTCCATAGTGTTCCCCCCCTTTCCATAGTATTCTCCCCCTCCTCCCATAGTATTCTCCACCCCCTCCCATAGGGTTCCCCCCCCTTTCCATAGTATTCTCCACCCCTCCCATAGTATTCTCTACCCCCTCCCATAGTATTCTCCACCCCCTCCCATAGTGTTCCCCCCTCATCCCATAGTGCCCCCCCCTTTCCATAGTGTTCCCCCCCTTTCCATAGTATTCTCCCCCTCCTCCCATAGTATTCTCCACCCCCTCCCATAGTGTTCCCCCATAGTATTCTCCCCCCCCCTCCCATAGTATTCTCCACCCCCCCATAGTGTCCCCTAGTGCACTTTCCCTCCCCTTGTCCCATAATTACTTACCTGTCTTGAAGCGTGGGCCGGCTTCACAGCGCGCACCGCGGTACTGGAACTTCCATTTCAGGTTCCGGTTTCCGGCGGGACTGAAAGGAAGTGTGCACACTTCCTTTCAGTCCCGCCGGAAACCGGAACCTGAAATTGAAGTTCCAGTACCGCAGTGCGCGCTGAACACCGGCCCACGCTTCAAGACAGGTAAGTAAATATGGTATATCGGTGTATAACATGCATCCTTCATTTTCCCCCTATTTTCAGGGAGAAAAAGTGCGTGTTATACGCCGATAAATAAGGTAATTGGCACTCACCTGTAGCTGGTCAATTAGCAGACAGGCCTTTAAAAGAAGAGATTAGCCTGCTGCAGGGTGAGGGAGAAAAATCCAGCTAGGAGAGCTGAAGGAGAGAGGAACAAGAACAACAACAACAACAATTGTGTTTATTGCAAATCCATTTTGTTTGTTTTTTTTGGAAAATTGGTAAGTGGGAAAGCCACCCAATTACAGATAGTGATTTCTGTCTAGTAAGAGCTCAAGTAAGAGCAAGAAATTTTTGTTTGTTTATTATTATTTAAAGCACCTGTTTTTTTTTTATCAAATAAAAAAAAGGAAAACTGAGCTGAATGTGTCCTGGACTTTGTATACCGTAGAAGGCTGTGGTTACTATAAGATCAGTGACAAAATCCTACCTGTAAAAGAGGTGGTTTGTTACAAAACACATCAACACACATATAAACATACTGACACATGCACATACCTTGACACACAGATACACACACTGGCACATGCACACACATTCTGATACAAACACTGGAACAGAAACACTCAGATACACACTGGTCCACACATACACACACATTGGCACACACACTTTAACATACATGTGATTTGGAGAGGTCACAAGGCAAAGGCAGAGAGGGGGGCTCTGCAATGTAGCGCAGAAGGAGTGAGTAAGGGGTGTGAAATGTAGCGCAGAAGGAGTAAGTGAGGGGTCTGCAATGTAGGGCAGAAGGAGTGAATAGAGGGTCTGCAATACAGGGCAGAAGGAGTGAGTGCAATGTAGGGCAGAAGCAGTGAGTGGGGGTTCTGCAATGTAGGGGGGGTTCTGCAATGTTGGGCAGAATGAGTGAGTGGGGGCTCTGAAATGTAGGGCAGAAGGAGTGAGTGGGGGCTCTGCAATGAATAGTAGAATGTGTGATTGGGGGCTCTGCAATGTTGGGCAGAAGGAGTGAGTGGGGGCTCTGAAATGTAGGGCAGAAGGAGTGAGTGGGGGCTCTGCAATGAATGGTAGAATGTGTGATTGGGGGCTCTGCAATGTTGGGCAGAAGGAGTGAGTGGGGGCTCTGCAATGTAGGGCAGAAGGAGTGAGTGGGGAATCTGTAATGTAGGGCAGAAGTAGTGAGTGGGGGCACAGAGTAAAAGCGGGGGGGGGGGGGGGGCGGACCGTCATGCTGTCTGATCACGTGCAGGAGAGGCTCTGGAGTAATCTGGTCTTTTAAGCAAATATTGTGTGTCATGCACTCAAATTGAGTCCACAGTGAGATAATTAAATGGCCGTGGGAGCGGTGGCAGACTCTGAGATCGGGGGTTCTGGGCCCCCTTGAGGGACGCACGAAGCTTCGGAGGCTGCGGCCCACTCAGTAGGGGAGCGGGTTGACAGTCACTACCCTGCCTTCCATCTCAGATACCACACGCCGGCTCACTGAGACACTTGCCATTCCCGTTCCTCCCCCCATTTGAGCAGGTTGGGTCATCCTGGTCCCCACTGGGGAAGTCTGAGCTCTATGGAGACTACCTGGCACTGAAAACCTGAGACCTACCTTACAAGGTGGAGGCTGCTCAGGCTTTTCACCACCAACTGACCATGCTCTAGGGAAGAGAAGCTCATACTGGCCCTACACAAATTATGGGCACAATCCTGGGCTGCAGTAAGCCGACAAACAACAGGTTTCCACCGCCCTTGCCCTCCTCTGTACTACGACTGAAACAAGATGCCCACATCAACAGGGTATCAGTTGAAAGTGTCTCAGTGGCAGCCCACAAGTTCCTGCTACAACACCACCTAACTGCACCACGGTCCGCACAGGGACATGACCCTATCCTGAGGAGGCCATAGGTCTGCACATAAGGCTGCAATCTGGGGGAGGCTCCTGGGACCCTACTCTGGTCACTAGACATATCTGGAGCAGTAGGAATGGTGAAATGGATCTAAGCGAGGTCTGGGGCTGGAGAGGAGACTGTCTGGAAACCATGGGACTCACACATTACTGCTGTGGGGGATACTGTCAGATGGCCATCAGTTGGACTCCTACAGTGGTTTCCATGGGGCCTATACCACACATTTATTTGCCTGTATACTTACTGTGTTTTGTCACCATTTAATACTATTAAGTACCCAGTAGTTTCTTCACCTCAATTTCAAGTCTGATAAACCTATCATCAATGCATATATGTTGTTTCGTTTATCCTGTTATACTCATTTAGCTGTGTTACTTTTGTCTACTTCAAAAATGTACAATAACTACATACAAGTTAATTGACTAAAATTATAAAAAAAACTGTGCAGTCTTCTGGAAGCCACACCGTTCTCTATTATGTATAATTCTTGTGCATGCTGATGCTGCTGTGGCAAGGCAAGCTGGTACTGTTATATGTGCATAAATACACACTGTGCTTAAATGCAATTGCAGCAAAAATTAAACTTATCTAAACAGAAAAAAGGAAGGTAGGGCAGGGGCAGTGAGTGGGGGCACAGATAACATTTCAAGTTGGTATAGACTGGGGACTAAAGGGTGAGCAATTAGCTGGCACAGAGAAGGAAGCAGTGAGTGGGGGAAGGCAGGGCAGGCGCAGTGAGTGGGGGAACAGATAATGAAGCAGTGAGTAGAGGAAGGCAGGGCAGGGGCAGTGAGTGGGGGCACAGAGAAAATAAGCAGTGAGTTGAGGAAGGCAGGGCGGGGGCAGTGAGTGGAGGCACAGAAAAGTGAAGCAGTGAGTGGGGGAAGGCAGGGGCAGTGAGTGAGGGCACAAAGAAGAGAAGCAGTTAGCGGGGGATGGCAGGGCAGGGGCAGTGAGTAGGGGCACAGAGAAGAGAAGCAGTGAGTGAGGGAAGGCGGGGCACGAGTGAGGGCACAATGAAGAGAAGCAGTTAGTGGGGGAAGGCAGGGCAGGGGCAGTGAATGGGGGCACAGAGAAGAGAAGCAGTAAGTGGGGAACACACTTACCATCAACGCAGCTTGGTGCTGGCTGAGGCTAATAGGAGTGGTGCTACTAGACATGTGCAATTCGTTTCATTCTGAATGTCAATTCGGACGAATTTCGGCCAATTCAGACATTCGGATACTTCCGAATTCCAAATAGCTGAATTGCCGAATTGTCGAAGTTCCGAAGTTGCCGAAGTTCCGAAGTTCTGAAGTGCAGAACCGAAGTGCAGAATTTCCAAAGTTCTGAAGTCCCAAAGTTGCCGAAGTTGTGAAGTGCCGAAGCCCTGAGGTTCCAAAGTGCCAAAGTCCGGAATTCCCGAACTGAATATTTTCCCGATGCACATCCCTAGGTGCTACCTCCTGCTGCCTCCTTCCTACCGCAGTGCTCTCTTCTGAAGCCGGGAGGAAGTTATCGGCTGTCACTTCCTCCCAGCCAGCTTTAACTACAGGGGCCAGGTCGGCTCTTAAAGGGCCATGGCAACCGACTGGCTTTCAATGTAATACAGCTCATGGGGAACAGGGGGAAATCAGGCACCCGCTAACATAGAGTGACTGCCACTTCCCTTAGGTCTGCAGAACTAATGAACAAAGAAGAAACCCTCTCTGGCTGTCTGATTGACAGCCTCCAAATATAAATGGGAATTAAAATCGTCACTTTTATAAACTGTCACAAATGTGATGGCTCCATACACATTGTAGCTTGCTAAGTCAGTATTATTTTAATGTTAAGGTAGCATTGATATTCCTGATATTGATATAGGATACCTGTGACTGTAACTCTGCTCTAGGGCATGCTGAGACATATCATAACACACATATATCTATTTCACTAAAATAACTCTCAATTCATGTAAAACAATATATAAATATAAGTTGGGAAGATACTAACATTAATGGTTTAGACAAATATTTGAAAATCATAAATAATAGAAACATATTTTTTTTCTATTAATACATTAATCACTTAAAACAGATTCATACTCATAAAGCCATTAAAATTAAAACAGGCAGTCTATAGACTGGGTTAATTGACGTAAATAAGATGAGCTATAAACCCATGCTTTTGGCTGGGTGTAAATAACCCAGTGTCTGATATTCAGCAGACTGGTCTAGAACATTTGTGATTTATTATTTAACATTTGTGGTATAGGTCTCTTTCCATGCTGCTGCATAGATAAGTAATTAACCCATGTTTAATAATACAATCACAGAGTACAACACACATTGGAACACACAGGAACATTTAATCAGATGACATAAGGTAGAGTTAGACAGGGTTGCTATAATACATGTATTACTGAGCATAGTGATTATACAATCAATAAAGATCACATGAAAGACACTGTTATATAATCATCAAGAGACACATGAAGCTTTAGAATCAAGCGGGTGGAATTACCACAGGAACAGGAAAGGGAGAGGTCAGGGTGATGGGTACGTTGTGGGTAAGAAGGGAATAATGAGATGAGGCCAGACAGGTCAGACTGATGGAGACTAGTAATGGCATTGAGTTATTGAGGGTCATGGAAGGATTTGCAAAGAGATGGGACTTCAGGACCTTGAGAAAAGCTGTAAGTCAGAATGAATGTGATGGAATCGTTTTTGAGATATCAGTAATACATGAATGTAGACGTGGCTGCAAAATGTTCAGGAAGCCAGGAGTTGATGTAAACATGAACCTAATTTCAAGTTGGTATAGACTGGGGACTTAAGGGTGGGCAATTAGTTGGCATCATTGACTGGCATCATCAATGGTTTAGAAACTGCAACTAGTCTAAACAATCTTCTATACTTGGTTCTGGCAGAGAAATTGACATGTTCTTATGGGTAAGGGAAAAGCATCATTAGCAGGCTTATTGTGCATACTGATGGAGTTATTTTAGAACACATATGTAAGGAAACCAAGTTTAGACAAACCGCGTTCGGTAGTTTCCTCCCGAAAGGTCAGAGTCTAAGGTAGTGCGAGCTTGCTGTGATAGTTACCGGAACCGAAATCCATACGGAATAAAACAGCTGCATAAGATAATTCCCTTGTTACAGCATACGAATTCCAAATAACAGTCAGAGTCCAGGTTCAGGATACAAGTAGAACTAACGTTTATTCACACACATGGCTTTTTATGCAGGTCCCCATGCAAGGGGACATCCCACAGGGAGGAGTAATATTTATCCAATCCCGAACAGTAAAAATATAAAACACACCCAATACAAACAGGCAGTTCCCTCCCCTAGTCCTGGAGATAATCAGGTCTGATATAGTAACAACCTAATTATCTCCAGGCTGAAAATTCACTATTTTCCCCAATTTCTGGAACACCCCTTTATACCTGGGGTATCCCCACAAATGCTATATCCCCTGATAGCCCCGATCCGGGTGACCAACATATCCAAATTTTACCCGGATCGGTTCAGGGGTTCGCAAAAAGTATGGAAGTCCTTTGTGACCGGTCCACTGGGGGCGGACTGCCCAAAATAGTTCCAGAGGTTCGTGTGGTTTTGCCGGTCACTTCAGAAAAAGGGAAGAAATGCATAAAAGTACCGAATGAATTCCCCTGGCTCCTAGCAGCGATTGTTCCCCTCATTCGTGTGCGTATTTGTACCGATTAGCGCTCTCCTAGCTAATCGGTATCACTAGTTCCAGCGTTCGCATGATGGGGACCGGTGATTGGGAAGTCGAGTGTCCGATTTTAGTTCCAGACACTCGACGACCAAGTCCCGCTGCCTTTGTTTGGCGAAAACAAGATGGCCGCGGTTTTCTCTGCCACGTGGCGTTCGACAGTACGAACGCTGACCGCACACATAGAGGGTGAAAGTGATGCCGGCTTTGAAGTTAAGTGAGCCAGGGGTGGTCTCTGTTCGGCAGTCCCATCTGCCGAATGAAAAGTACACAAAAAGGCAAGAACTATGCAACAAAATATCTAATAATATAGTCATTTCTTCACACTGCTCCCCTATAAGTCCATAGGTCGGCATACCCGCCTAGACCCTGTCGGGTTGGCTTGGGGATGTCCGAGAAAAGTAGCGGTTTAGGAGTCCAGTTCGGTCTGGCGTGACAGGCCATCCGCATTACCATTTTGTTTTCCGGGCCGGTACTGCATAGTAAAATTATAAGGTTGAAGGGCTAGGCTCCACCGTAATAGCCTGGGATTGTCTCCAGCTACCCGGTTAAGCCATACCAGGGGGTTGTGGTCCGTCATAAGGGTAAATGCCCGCCCATACAAATAGGGCTGTAGCTTCTTGAGGGCCCACACGAGGGCCAAGCATTCTTTTTCTACGGTGGCATAGCTGACTTCTCGGGGTAACAGTTTACGGCTGAGGTATGCCACCGGGTGTTCCATGCCGTCTGTGCCCACTTGGCTTAGCACGGCGCCCAGTCCGAACATGGAGGCATCTGTGTGTACAAGAAATTGTTTAGTGTAGTCGGGTGCTGCCAACACAGGAGCCTCACTCAATGCCGCTTTAAGCTTCTGGAAAGCGTCCGTGCACTCTGGGGTCCAGGAAACCTGTTTGGGGAGGGCCTTTTTGGTAAGGTCGGTGAGGGGTTTGGCCAGGGCGCTGTACTCTGGGACAAACTTTCTATAATAACCGGCCGTCCCTAAGAAAGCTAGTACCTGGGTTTTGGTCCTAGGTTGGGGCCAGTTCGCTATGGCCTCTACCTTCGCTGGCTCTGGACGCTGTCTACCGGAGCCCACCCTGTGGCCGAGATACTGTACCTCGGCCAGACCTACGTGACATTTGTCGGGTTTTAACGTGAGCCCTGCGAGGTGGATTCGTTGGAGTACCCTGGACACATGGCCCAGATGATCTCCCCATGTGCGGCTGTAGACGGCAATATCGTCTAGATACGCGCATGCGAAGTCCTGAAACCCCTCCAGGAGCCTATCGGCCATCCTCTGAAAGGTAGCCGGGGCATTCTTCATCCCAAAGGGCATAACCTTGAATTGGTATAGCCCGAAAGGGGTGACGAATGCCGACTTGGGGATGGCCGCAGGCTCCAAGGGGATCTGCCAATAACCTTTGCACAGGTCCAGGGTAGTCAAGTAGTTCCCCCCCGCCATACGGTCTAAGAGCTCATCTATTCTGGGCATGGGGTAGGCGTCTGTTATGGTACGATCGTTAAGCCTCCGATAGTCTACACAGAAGCGCGTGGTACCGTCGCGCTTCGGTACTAGTACTACCGGGGAGGCCCAAGGACTTTGCGAGGGTTCTATTACCCCTAACTGTAACATATCCCTTAGCTCGGTGAGCATACTCTCACGCACTGCTTCCGGGATCCGATATGGTTGTTGCCGCAGTGGCGTCTCTCCCTGGGTTTCCACGCGGTGTACCGCAGCGGAGGTATAGCCTGGGGTGGCTGAAAACATCTCTTGGTATCTCTGCAGCAGTTGCGTGGCCTCACCTTTCTCCAGGGGGTTTAAATTTTGACCCAAGCTTACTTGGTCAATAGTACAGGGAGCGGTGTCTAGTAAATCGGGGAGGGGTAGTCCCTCACTATCTTCTGTGGCGGGCGCACACACGGCGCCCACATCCTCTGTTCTCTCAAAGTATGGTTTGAGCATATTCACATGGAAGGCTTTGGTCAGCCTTTCATCTGAGCATTTGCTCACGATGTAGGTGGTCTCGCTAACCCGTTCTACCACCTTAAATGGTCCCTGCCATGCGGCTTGTAGCTTATCCTTTTTAACTGGCTTCAAAGCTAACACCTTCTGCCCTAATTCTAGTACTCTATCTTGGGCTCCCCTATCGTACCATTTCCTCTGGTCCTCCTGGGCCGTCTGCAGGTTCTCCCGAACCGATGCGGTGAGCGCCCGCAGACGGTCCCGGAACTCCAGAACATACTGGACGATAGGGACTCCCCCCTCGTCTGTATTGCCCTCCCAGTGCTCCCGTACGAGCTCCAGTGGGCCCCGAACTTTTCTCCCATACAGGAGTTCGAAGGGGGAAAACCCAGTGGAGGCCTGGGGCACCTCACGGTAGGCAAACAGAAGGTGGGGGAGGAATTTTTCCCAGTTCTTGTGGGACTCCGTAAATGTTTTTAGCATCTGTTTTAGAGTGCCATTGAAACGTTCACAGAGCCCGTTAGTCTGGGGATGGTACGGGGCGCTGAACAGGGGTTTCACTCCACAGCTCTGCCACAATTGTTGTGTCAGGGTAGCCGTGAACTGAGTTCCCCGATCGGATAGGATCTCTTGTGGGAAACCTACTCGGGTGAAAATCTGAATAAGGGCTTCGGCCACGGTCTCGGCCTCTATATTGGTGAGGGCGACTGCCTCCGGGTACCGAGTGGCGTAGTCGACCACGGTTAGTATGAACTTTTTGCCCGACTGGCTGGGTCGGCTGAGGGGTCCTATTAAATCTACCGCTACTCGGTGAAAGGGCTGTTCTATAATAGGCAATGGGTGAAGTTTGGCCTTCCGAAGGTCTCCCCTTTTTCCCACCCTTTGGCAGACGTCGCACGTCCTGCAGTAATACTTGAGGTCCTGGGTGACCCTGGGCCAGAAGAAGGTTTGGGTTAACCGGTCTCTTGTCTTTTTAACCCCTAAATGTCCTGCTAGGGGAATGTCATGACTGAGTTTTAACAACTCAGCCCGGAATTTACGGGGTACAATTAATTGTCTTTTGATGACCTGGGTGGCCCCCTGTCCCACCCCCTCGGTCACTCTATACAGTAACCCCTTATACCACTCAAATTTTTCGTGCGGGTTGTTCCCTGGGGTAACGGCCGCTGCCTTCCTATAACCCTCTAATGTGGGGTCGGTACGCTGCTCTTGTTCAAACCCCTGGGGGGTATCCCAGAAAGGAAAGGTAGGATCGGGTAAGGGGGGTATTTCGACTCTTACCTGGTTTTCCTCAGAGTGCAGCGGAGCTTCCAGTCTGGCTTGAGCTCGGGTGGTAACTGGGTATGCCTCGGCAGGGGGGTCTCGGGCCAGTTGAGAGGTCAAGCATCCTACATCATTCCCCAACAAAACCTCGGCGGGTAGTTCTTGCATAATCCCCACCTCCAGCTGTTTGGACCCGGAACCCCAATCAACAAGGATATTAGCGGTGGGCAGTTTGTGAATAGCGCCCCCAGCCACCCTCACAGCGACTGTGCGTCCGGTGCGAGCTTGCGCTCTGATCGTGTGAGGTTGCACCACAGTCAAAGTAGCCCCAGAGTCTCTCAGAGCCCGGGCCCCCACGCCATCTACGGTAATCCATTGGCGGTGGTGGTCCCGGTTGTCACCCCCAGCTTGAACTGGGTTGACCTCGTGTAATACACTCCACTGTTCTTCCTGGTTAGGAACACCGGTTGTGCCTTCCTGTTGTACACAATGAGCAGCTGCCCTGGGTTGTTGTGGGGGTTGCCTTTCCCAGCTTCCCCGGTTTAAGCGAGGGCACTGATTCTTGTAATGCCCTGGTTGCTTGCAATAATGGCACACTGCAGGAGGACGTGGTGTGTTTGCTGGGTTCGGTGAAGGGTTATTCATGGAGGGTCTAGGAGGGGTAGGGGTTGTTGGAGCCTGGTAGTTAGGCTTAAAAGGTGGTCTGCTCACCCCTTGCTCCTTCCTCCTATTATCTTGATACTCATCCGCTAGCCTGGCGGCTTCCTCCACAGTTTTTGGTTTTCTATCTTTAACCCAGTCTTTTATGTCCTCTGCAGAGTGATTAAAAAATTGCTCCAGTAACATAAGTTGCAAAGCATCCTCCAGAGTGGTTGCTTGGCAGCCCTTCATCCAATTGCGGGCCGCCCGTTGTAGCCGAAAAGCCCATTCCGTATGGGAATCTCTCCCAGTCTTCCTCAGCTCTCTAAATTTTTTCCGGTATGCCTCCGGAGTTACAGCATATCTGGCCAACAAAATGTCTTTTACTTTTTCATAATTATGTATGTCCCCCTCAGGTACTGCTCGCAGCGCCTCGGCTGCTCTACCGGACAATTTACTGCTAATGACTGCAGCCCATTTTGTGGAGTCTAATCCCTCCAGCGCACATTGACGTTCAAAGTCTTGCAAGTAACTGTCAATTTCCATCTCATTGTCATTAAACGATTTAAAGGCTGCATAATTTACCTTCTTTGGTATCTCCCCAGTACTTCCCGGGGAGTGTAGTAAATCTCCTTGTGCCGGCCTATCCCGGTCCTCTCGTTCTTTTTGCGCTTGTCTGGCTTGTGCCATGACCTGCAAAAGCGCCTCTGTAGTTGGGTTGGGTCCCAATAGACTGACCATCCATCGGATGTCCTTTTGCATCACGGTTTCTTCCTCTTGATCCATCTCCGTATTACTGGTATTATCGCTCTGTATTAATTCCGCAATTAACGTGGCTTTTGTCTTGTTACTTGCCACTCTGCCTCGAGCTTCCAGTAAATCTTTTAGTGTGGTTCTTTTAAGTAGCTGGTACTGCTGAGCCATTCATTCCCTTGCTTGGTTTGTAACGTCCATTCGGGATTCGAATCCCTCCGCTTGCCACCAGTTGTAAGGAAACCAAGTTTAGACAAACCGCGTTCGGTAGTTTCCTCCCGAAAGGTCAGAGTCTAAGGTAGTGCGAGCTTGCTGTGATAGTTACCGGAACCGAAATCCATACGGAATAAAACAGCTGCATAAGATAATTCCCTTGTTACAGCATACGAATTCCAAATAACAGTCAGAGTCCAGGTTCAGGATACAAGTAGAACTAACGTTTATTCACACACATGGCTTTTTATGCAGGTCCCCATGCAAGGGGACATCCCACAGGGAGGAGTAATATTTATCCAATCCCGAACAGTAAAAATATAAAACACACCCAATACAAACAGGCAGTTCCCTCCCCTAGTCCTGGAGATAATCAGGTCTGATATAGTAACAACCTAATTATCTCCAGGCTGAAAATTCACTATTTTCCCCAATTTCTGGAACACCCCTTTATACCTGGGGTATCCCCACAAATGCTATATCCCCTGATAGCCCCGATCCGGGTGACCAACATATCCAAATTTTACCCGGATCGGTTCAGGGGTTCGCAAAAAGTATGGAAGTCCTTTGTGACCGGTCCACTGGGGGCGGACTGCCCAAAATAGTTCCAGAGGTTCGTGTGGTTTTGCCGGTCACTTCAGAAAAAGGGAAGAAATGCATAAAAGTACCGAATGAATTCCCCTGGCTCCTAGCAGCGATTGTTCCCCTCATTCGTGTGCGTATTTGTACCGATTAGCGCTCTCCTAGCTAATCGGTATCACTAGTTCCAGCGTTCGCATGATGGGGACCGGTGATTGGGAAGTCGAGTGTCCGATTTTAGTTCCAGACACTCGACGACCAAGTCCCGCTGCCTTTGTTTGGCGAAAACAAGATGGCCGCGGTTTTCTCTGCCACGTGGCGTTCGACAGTACGAACGCTGACCGCACACATAGAGGGTGAAAGTGATGCCGGCTTTGAAGTTAAGTGAGCCAGGGGTGGTCTCTGTTCGGCAGTCCCATCTGCCGAATGAAAAGTACACAAAAAGGCAAGAACTATGCAACAAAATATCTAATAATATAGTCATTTCTTCACAACATATACATACATAATTACTGTAGTGCATCCCCTGCTTATCTAAAGTTGGACTTTGAAAAGCCTTCTTATGCAGAGAAATTCAAGAAATAATGTTTCCACAACTATTACCAGAGTTGAATGTACACTTATCAGCCACAAGATTAATACCACCTGCCTAATATTGTGTAGGTTCCCCTCATGCTGCCAAACAGCTCTGTTGCATTGAGACATGGACTCCACAAGACATCTGAAAGTGTCCTGTGTTATCTGGCACCAATACATTAGCATCAGATCCTATAAGTCTTGCAACTTGCAAGGTGGGGTCTCCATGGATCGGATTCGTTGTCCCAGCACATCCCACAGATGCTCAATCTGATTGAGATCTTTGGAATTTTGAGGCCAAGGTAACACCTCAAACTCTTTTTCATGTTCCTCAAACCATTCCTAAACAGGTTTTTCAGTGTGGTAGGGTGCATTATAAATCAAAAGAGGCTTCTGCCATCAGGAAACATCATTCATGAAGGGGTGTACTTGGTCTACAACAATCTTTAGGTATGTTGTGCATTTCAAAGTAACATCCACAAGAATGCCAGGACCCAAGGTTTCCCAACTGACCATTGCCCATAGCATAACACTGCCTCCGTCGGCCTATTTTCTTTTCATTATGCATCATGCTGTCAACTCTTTCCCCGGTAAATGGCGCACACGCACCTCGCCATCCACCTGGTCTAAAATAAAACATGATTCAATAAAACCATAACTGGACCATGGAGCAAAGGTTGCCTTATGCTCACATGCCCATTGAAGGAAGTGGACAGGATCATCATGGGCACTCTAAACAGCGTGCAGCTATGCAGTCCCATCAAACTGCAATGTTCTGACATCTTTCTGTCATGGCCAGCACTAAGTTTTTCAGCAATTTGAGCAACAGTAGCTAATCTGTGTGATTGGACCAGATGGGTTAGCTTTCGCTTCACATGTGCATCAATGAGCCTTGGGTGTTTATGACCCTGATGCTGGCTCCCCGGTTGTTGTTCCTTGCACAATTTTTGGTAGGTACTAACCACTGCACACAAGAAAAACCCTACAACACTAGTTTGGAGATGCTCCGACCTGATATTCTAGGCATCACTATTTGTATCATCACTTGTAAAAATCACTCAGATCTTTTCACTTGTCAATTTTTCCTACTTCCAACACATGAAATTCAAGAACTGACCGTTCACTTGTTGCCTTATATATCCCACCCCTTTATAGGTGCTATTGTAAAAATATAATCAAGGTTATGCACTTCACCTCTCAGTAGTTTTAATGTTGTGGTTGATCAGTGTATATACAACTGGGCAATGAGACAATACATACTATTTTGAAGCCATTGTTAATTATGCTATGAAATGCCAAATTTTATAGCATGACAGGAGGCTTAATATTTGCTTAAGTCTCTCTTTACTAGAACTCCACAGCAGCACATTAACATAGAGATAAAAACACCAGAGACAAAAAAAATCAGGAATCTATAAAAGGCTTCTCCCAACTAACTATTTCCTCTTTCTTTGCTGCTCCGCAGTCAGTACAGGTCAGAGTACCACTGCCTCCTGTTATATATGGGTGGTTGTGGATATTTTACTGTATTTATATGTTTATTACTGTATTGATTTATTTGTTTAGAGGGTATTTTGCATCTACCTTCTTAGTGCTCTAGTGATTGATTGGTTTATTTAGCTATACTGTATTTTCTTCACCTACCTGCTTAGTGCTGTAGTGATTGCTTGATTTATTTACTCTGTTTTTCTGCATCTTATGGCTGCAGGGATTTATTTGTTTATAATGTGTTTACCTTCCTACTGCCATTATGATTTATGTTTTTTAGATTGTATTTTTCTGTCCCTACTTTTTTGCTGTAGCGATGCATTTTCTCTTATGACTTTTCTGCATTTTCCTGTTTTGGGCCCCCCTGTTTGGGGATCGTTTTTTTCTCGGGTTCGGGGGGAGGGGTTCCTTTTTCCCTCCCTCTACCTTTTCCGGGTGGCTTTGCCCCCTTCACTTTTCGTCCGTTTGTGGCCACCGGAAAGCAGTCCTCCGACTGATTTCTGTTGCCGACCGCCAGGACCCCGGAGTAAGACTCCGGCGGTCCCATGTGTTGGATCCCGTCCGCCGAGCGAGATCCTCTGCTTCCACCCCCTACCCGATGCACGCTTCTGCTCGCGGTATAACTGCTCCAATGGCGTGGGGGGGTTACCCCGAGCATCCACTTCCCCTCAACCGCATGGTCGGGTGGGGGCGGGGCCGGCCAGTTTCCAGACTTACCGCATTAGTTCCGTCGATGGCAGGCACATGTGCTGTAGCTTTGACTGGGACTCAGCTATGACTTGGGCGCATTGCACCCTCAGGCTGTCCTGGCTTTGTGACCCATGTGGCTGGTAGGTAGGCTTCTGGGGACCATAGTGGATGGTATAGACCACAGGCTTGCTATGTAGAGCTGTGCACAACCCCTCAAGGGTTACAGGCGCAGCTGGCAGTGTTACCACTTATACTCATCCCCCCTCTTTTTGTTTGTTCAGATGATTGCTTGCAGCACTCTGTTTTATCATATTGACCAATGGAGCACCTCTTGTGAGGTAACTCAGTTGGTGAGTTCCCTGACTGCAGGTGTACTCAATATGCAAGTTCACTATTTACAGAGTGTCAGGCACTATTTAACTGAATAAATAGGGTGGCAGACGACCCTATCCTAAACACAATTTGGTCCACTGGAGGTGCTTGGGATAAAGGGATCTGAGCCCCTCGGAGTCCCAGCACGAGTCTACGATTGAACGTATATTCATTGGTTACTTTGAATTAGTGGCGGTCCTCAAGAAACTTCTAGGGACCGTGGGGCCCAGTTCTGGTAAGGTGGCCTCTATTTTCTCCGTGGTGAGATAGTTATCTTGTGCATCAGTCATTTGGGCAACAATACAACCTAGTTGGCAGGTTAGGAGGAATTGAGGACATTCAGGAATTCCAGAACTATTTGAAGAGATCTTTCTCGTTTTCCACGAGTTGGGATCCGGATGCTACTCTTAATCGATATAGGACATCTTGCTGTACGGTCTACCTGGACGGGCTTGCCGGACCCCCTGCGAGGTACCTCCCAGACCGAAAGGTCAGACGCTCCCTGCGTTTTCCCTTGTTCGAGTGCCTGGATTTCGTTTTCAACCAGGGAAATATCGACCTCCTCTACATCTCAAGGAGTAGAGTCCTGGAGGGTGGATTGGACGCAAGGGGGTGCCTCTTACGCTCTCCTCTGCCCGAGTTCTCATACGTATTGAATAGTTTCTCTGAAAGGACCCGGCGTCAAGACTTTAGTCCACGGAGGAGGACCCATCAGGCCCTGACCAGTTCGGCTGGATGACGGACCTGTTTGCTCAGCGATGGACGCTTCCCTCCAGGAGATGCGGATGAGTCTCCTCCGTTCGTTTGGTCTCAGGACCTTTCTACAGGTGCCTCAGTCTGCTGGTACTTTGGAATTATGATCTCTGCTTCGGCAGAGTCAAACCTAGTTCCTGGATTCCCTGGACCCTTGCTCATTTGATCTCGGGGATTGTGAGACTTTGGTCTGCATGGCGACCCTGACGTAGTTGGGTCTGGTACGGATCTCCTAATTTTGCTACCGCTTTTACAGGTTTCGGGTATTGTTCGGTCACTTTATTACCGAAGACTGCCATATTAATTAGATTAGGTAGCGCGTACGACTGTTGTCGGCGGGCTTCGCTCTGCTTAGAATTCTCTTTACGATTCCTGAGGACGGGTATTCATCTCCCCAGGGGGTACATGCGTTTTTGTCATGCTCCTATGGTGGGTTCTGTCGGGTTTTGCCCATTCACTGATTCTGGAGTTATTTCCATTCTTATACCTTGTTTTTCTTTCAGATGGATTCGGTGGTTCGGACCTTAGTTGTCTATCAGCCTTTGTTGGATCCGAGGGTCATATTCTTACTTTTGTAGCGCTCCCACCTTTAGGCGGTGGTCGACGTCACCGTTTGTTTAAATGGTTTTTCCCTTTTTCTCACCCTTCATGTACCGCTTGGTTGTGGTTGGCATTGGCGGGGCGTATAGGTTTTTTCGGTTCACTTCAGTCCGTAACACGGCGACTTCAGGTACCGTCATGCCGGGCATTTTTCTCCAAGACATCATATGCTTTCCTGTCTGTTACGAGGAGCTATCTTCGCAGAGTTTAGGTTGGTACGGCGGATCGTGTTTCTTTGGTCTTTGCTGTCCGAGCGTTAAAACAGCAAATATGAAGCCTCCCGTCATGCTATAAAATTGTAGACTATACTAGCTTTAGTGTAACTATAATCTTAATTTTATTAATGACAGGAGGCGAATATTTCCCTCCTAGTTTCTCCCTCCCCTTGTTGTTTGTTGGTTTGACTGACTTGTTGTTTATTCACCTGATCTCCTGGGCTAGGTTAGTAACTTGGGGAGTTGGGGTTTATCTGGGGTATATGGTACCGTCAGTATTTTATGATGGGGATTCAGTTTTTTTCACTATCTGGGATATTATACTGTCAGTCTTTACGATGGGGATTCATGTTTTCTCAGTACATTTAATTCGCTAATCAGTGTTTTGACTCTCTTTATCTTGTTTCAGTTTAATGGATTGGCTACAGTTCTTAGATCCAACTACTCTACAGGATAAAGGTCAAGGCTTCATCCACTGGTTCAATGTTTCCAATTTCAGATGGCATTCATCGTTATGTTATGTTTGTTTCTCCTGTTATTGTATTTGTGGTGTATTGTTCATGTATTTTATTTGTCGCAGCGTGAAAGAGGAAATAGTTAGTTGGGAGAAACCTTTTATAGATTCATGATTTTTTTTGTCACTGGTGTTTTTATCTCTATGTTAATGTGCTGCTGTGGAGTTCTAGTAAAGAGAGACTTAAGCAAATATTCGCCTCCTGTCATTAATAAAATTAAGATTATAGTTACACTAAAGCTAGTATAATCTACAATTTATGATTATGGAAACAATGTTACCACTCATTCAGTCAGTTAAAAGTAATACAGACAGACAGACAGACAGACAGACAGACAGACAGACAGACAGACAGACAGACAGTCAGACAGACAGACAGACAGACAGACAGACAGACAGACAGATAGATAGATAGATAGATAGATAGATAGATAGATAGATAGAGCACAACAAGTAAAATCAAACAGGGCAGGTTCACCCTCTTAAGGACCAATATGCTGTTGGCTGACAAATAGTGCAGGTCTACATCCTGCTTCCTGAAGCTAAACCAAACCAAATCCAACTTCTTCCAAGAAGAAAGATTTAATTAAAATGTGGCATAATACAACAGGGAGGTGTCTCTGAGAAAGTGCTACCTGTCATGAAACATGTTAGCACCTCGCTCAGTGCTCTCTCTATTGGTTTAAGCCACATTTTAAATGAAAGAATAAAACATAGTTTGTTTCATTTGATACTCTGATTGAGACATTCTTCTTCTTCCTTAGATAAGTGGACCACTTTTAAGATTGATGGACAGATACCCCAATAAAAAAAAGGATCGGGAGAGATAGATATCCTTCCTTTGCTTCTGTGTTCTTGTGCTAATAATAAAATAACCATTTTGCTGAATATCGTACAATCTTCTTGACAAAAGGGAAGTTCTTGTTATGCTCATGTATTAGCATTCAAAAACCTACCGATGCAAAGTTGTATACCTAAAAACATCTTCCTAAATAATACACACAAAAACAAATGTATTATTATTTGTTTTAACACAGGGAGAAAAATAACAAAAGGAAAACAGCTCTACTTAGAACAATGCCGTGTATTTGTTTAGCAAGAGGTGGCAATGCATTCAGAATACACTGCTTGAGTTATAGAAAAGCTATTGATTTTTGCTCCTTTGTTCTATACAGTGAAAAAAAAAAAGCTTCAGGGGGTTGAATTAGTATAAAGAGGAAGAGAGAGACAGAACAGGAGCCGCAGTTTTAAGGTAATGATTATGCCGCGCTCTGACGGCCTGGGGAGCTTGGCTGTACTGGCAAGCATTTTATAAATATTAGTTGTCGGTCGTGATGGATAGTGGAGTGCCACCCACAAATAGTAAACGACATTGCTAGTGCTATCATATGCAATAAAAGCTGCGTTTTCCTGCGTTCTGCTGCCAATACTTTTTCAAGCGTCATCCTTTTTCCCATTGTCCCCAGTACAATCCTGAATTCATGTATTCAAGGCACGGGCCCAACTCTGCAGACAGGAGAGCAGTGCAGGGGGTTGTTATTTACTGTGCTAAAACCTGTTGCCGGCTCCAGTCTCGGGATGCACACAGCTGTCTGTCTATGAGTATGCCCAATAACCTCTTTAAGTGATGCATAATTATAATGGTGGGTTTTATCACCTATAACCTTTTCTTTTCCCAAGACTGACTTTGCATGTATCAGCAAGAGTCTGGTCTCTCAGGCAGCAAAATATTTATTGGCCACAGTACTAACTATAACTCTACAGTTGCATTAAACAATAGACTGTAAGCTCGTTTGAGCAGGGTCCTCTTCAACCTATCATTCCTGTAAGTCCGTTGTCTTATTTATTGTTAACTCTCCTCCTTTTATAATATTGTAAAGCGCTACGGAATCTGTTGGTGCTATAAAAATGGCAATAATAATAATATTGCAAAAAAAAGAAAAATGAAAATTCCTTTAGCATCAACAGGCTAAGTAATATTTTTTAAATATATTTTAAACTTCCTCTTAACCTGCTATTTTATTTTAGGGTGTATTTAAATGACATACAGTTTCCCATTTTACCCAGCAGCTATACAAACAGGACTATTTACTAAAGTGAGAATGCAAAAAGAATTTCAAATTTAAAGGAACACTAAAGGGTCAGGACCACAAACATGTATTTCTGACCCTATAGTTTTAAAACTACAATTTAGGTGACTAGCTGCGCGAGTCTGCCAGTGCTGGCCCCGCCCCTGATCCACATCCTTGCTGACATTATCAGAAGTTTTGATTTCCCATAGGGAAGTCGGTGAGGAGGTGGGACGAGAGCAGGGCCAAATGCCACCTGGCCAATCAGCACCTCCTCATAGAAATGCATTGAATCCATGCATCTCTATGCAGAGCGTGGAGATGCTAAATGTCAGTGCTGCACATTGTGTTTGCATCAAAATCTCTGAACAGACTGATTATACACACAAGAACAATTGCATTTAGCTGTAATTGTTCTGGTGACTATAGCGTCCCTTTAAGGACAGAGTAGCCAAACAGATAGCATAGCTGAGTAAGATAATATTTCTATTTTTAACGTTAACATTTGAAATTCACTTTGTATTCTTATTTTGATGAATAACCCTGAATGTGTTACAAAAAAATTGAAGAAGAAAGAGAATGAATAACACATCGAGTACAGGTGCGTATTTGTAAATATAATTATGATTTTCTCTCATTACCTGCTTTACATTTTAAATATTTTAATGCACCATACACACACTTTAATGTATTTGGGATTAATGTGTTTTTCCCAAATTATAGATCTGCTTTAGTTTTCTTGGCTGCCCGTGTCCCAAACTAGCAGTAAATGTTTCAGTGCCAGATGTGCCAATCCATTTATATAACAGATGAACAACATAAACATAAACCATTTTAATAACTGGAAACATTATTGGGTCAGTGGTATTGGCTGCTGATCCCCATGCAAACAGGCATATTACCCTATTCAAATAGTGACAAACACTAGCAATTTTGGAATCAGACAATGACCATCCTTGTTTTTTTAACCACAGTTCTTAGGAGTTTAACATCCCAACCATACTTTAAATGGTTACTCGAACACTTATTAACTAAATTCATTGGGCATTATTCATCCTTTCAAATGAGGAGGTAATAAAAGAATAAAAATAAGTTATAAAATTAAGTTTTACTCACCTATAATCCAGTTTTGGGTGAAGCTCCTTCCTGATGTCATTGAAGCTGCTGCAACGTCCAATCAAAGACTTCTCATGGAGGGCATAGGGAATGGGGAGGGAAACATAGATGGAGGTGGCTTTGTTTAAAAAATATATACATCAGCATAAATGGAGGTGGGGAGGGCTGAAGTGAGGAGAAAAAGAAAAGATTCTCCTTGCAGGAAAGAATCAGATTACATCTGCCACTCTAACGATGGATGTAAAATGTGCACAGAATTGACATTAGGTGCCAGTCACGTGTGCAAAGTGCAAACCCTTGTACAACCCTTTCAAAGACCCATCTGCTAGCCAAAGGATTTGACAAATATAAAATCAAATCATGCTCTTAACAATGGATATATTTCATTGGCTATGTTTTGCAACTTAATCTAAACACCCAAATTACTGAACATATGCTACACCTTAAAAGAACACTATAGGATCAGGAACACAAGCATGTATTCATGACCCTATTGCGTTAGAAACACAATCTAGCCCCCCTTACCACCATAAATATAGTAAAATCTCATCTTTATTCCAGTCTGCTGGTGCTGGCTCTGCCCCTGATCTGCCTCCTTGGCTGACATCAGAAGTGTTGAGCCAACCAATCAAAATGCTTTCCCATAGGAAAACATTGGATTGGCTGAGATTGTTAATTCTGATGATCTCAGCCAAGGAGGCTGGCCAGGGGTGGACACAAATATCACCCTGGCCAATCTACAGCTACTCAGATAGAGGCATTGAATCAAAGTATCTCTGTGAGGAAAGTTCAGTGGAGACACTGAATGCCGGTGCTGCACAGTGTGCAGTACTGCCCCAGGAAACACCTCTAGTAGTCTTATGAGGAGTGGCCACTGGAGGTGTCCCTAGGTTGTAATGTAAACACTGCCTTTTCTCTGAAAAGACCATGTTTACTGCAAAAAGCCTAAAGGGACTGATTATACAACTACAATAAGCTGTAGTTGTTCTGGTGACTATAGTGTTCCTTTAACATAATACATGATATTTACTGCCTTTCACAACTAACTGGACAAGGGGATTGAATGGTGCATTTTACTGTACTTTTAGCCTTATCCTTTGCCTAGAATTGGGACCACATGAGTTATTTATTTAGACAGCCTTCTATTTTTATGGATCACTCACCCCTTGATAGAAAGAGACTACCAAATGTTAATTGCCCATCCTTTTATTTTTGTTAATTTAATATAAGTCAGATAGAGCTCCATGTTTTTTAAGTATATAGTACACAACTGTATGTATGTGTATAATCTGCGTTGTGGTTTTTTTTATGGTGGATGGTGTAGGATGTGGCTTTTACCCTTTAGCCCACAACATAAAATACCTGAATTGAAAGAAAATGTTTAATAATTTAGAACCTTGATAATTTTAGAGTATAATTGCATATAAATAATGCTGCGTTCTAAAACAGTGCTGAGTTGGAAGAATGAGATTTTGTAGAAATTGATTAAGAAACCCTGCTCTTATTTATTTATTTATTGGCAGGGGGAGGGGATCTATACAAGTTGTGTGATCATTCATAGTGTGAGTCAGATGCCAGTATGAAAGGAGGAGATGAGATGGCTTTATGTTTACATTGCAGTGTTAAGACTGCCTCTAGGGGCTGTCTACCAGAGGCCATTAGAGGCGCTTCCTGCTGTTTCATGAAGTTTAACATTGTGAAATGACCCTGGACGTCCTCACACTTTGCATGAGGACATCCAGTGACTTCTAAATTCTAACAGGAAAGCATTGAGTCAATGCTTCCAATAAGGGAGGCCATGTGTATGCACATTAGATACCCCCATTGGCTGATGTAGAGGAGGAGGTGCCTGACCCAGAGCTGAGTTAAGTAAGTAAGTATTTAAAGGTTGTTTTTTTAACCCTTTCATGGCTGAAGAGTCCATGGATGAGGGGGGGGGGGGGAGGGGAGAATGGGAGAGGGCATGTGGACAGTTTATTGTCAGGAATACAGGTGTGTGTAACTAACACTATAGTGCTCCTTTAAAATTTCACATATCTCACTGACTGCTGTAGTATTGGGGCTTTTAATTAACATCATGTAACAACCCACATTTATAAAAGTATAGAATCTACATATTTTAACAAAGTAAAAAGTGGTTGTCTTCCTTGAATAATGAAAAATATATTCCATATTTAACCTTCGCACTGCTAAGGATTTTTTAAAACTATTTGCCCACTGACAGCTAGTGCTACCAGCAGGCAAATAAAACTTTAAATTATCGTTAATCCTGCTGGATACATTCGATCCCCATTTTTTAAAATTGTTGCTTCAGAATTCTATACTTTTTGTAGGGTTTAGATGCAAAAAGCAGATATAGAATGCATCCGACGAAGTGTTGTCAATTTGGTTGAATTGGCCAAATTCTGACCAGAATGAGTTTGATGAGAACTGCCATTCCAGTCAGAATTTGGCCTTTTAAAAAAACAAACAAAAAAACCCCAAAGAAAAACAAGTTACCTGCGCTCTCTCCTTAATCCCTATGTATTTTTAAACAAATGGAGTTTTTTTAGTAACCTCCAATGGCCATGAGAGGATAAGCCCACCTGCCAACATCAAGGCAGACCCCCCCAGGTGGGTCCTAACTCTAACCATTCACCATGCTTCCTTGAGCTTCTGGCAAAGATCTCTAAGGAGACAGAAAGGGGTATTTTTTATATACACCCCTATATATTATTAACCCTTAGTAGGGAACACATGGGATGGGCGGCTGCATTGTAACAAGGCTGAGTGATACAAAAAATGGATACAAATGGAAATACGGGTAGAAGACAGCCGTCGAATCCGACTTAGTACGTCTACACTGTGAAGGTGACCCCCTCCGTAGAAAAGGAAAAGGCGTCAACATCGAGGGCCCGGACTTCGGAGACTCGTCTGAAAGAAATAAAGCATAATAGGAGAGTGAATTTAGCTGAAAGCTGGTGGAGGGAAAGGTCTTGATTATCAGGCCAATCCTGGAGGAAAGACAGAACCGTGCGTACGTCCCAGAGGGAGGAATACTGGCATTGGAAGCTGCGATAGTCTCATGCCCCGGAGAAGTCTGCAAACCAACGGGTTCTGACCAATGGGGAAACCTCGGAGCGGTATGTGGGCTGCCGAGATCGCCAACCTTGCCACATTAACTGAACGATACCAGCGCCCCAGGTCTTGCCATTCCAAGCCAACATGTGGAGTAGCCACCAGCGCAGTTCAGTCTTGACATTTGGAGTGAGGGGAATCATTTGGTCGTGGGAGGGCCTTTTGCAGAGGAAATGGACCTTCAGGCGCTGCATGGCCCTGTAGTGAAGTAGAACAAAACAATCAAGTAAATTAGGTGGACAGCGCTAAGAATTATTATAATAAAATCATACATACACAGGTAGCAGCAGATTTCGCAATTGTGTGTCTTACTCTTAAAAAAAAGGGAAATAAAAGTACAATGATAGTGCAGTATGTTATGAATAATATGGTTATAAAGATATATTCCAAAGGGGCACTGTGATGTAAGTGATGGAAGTGATGTAACGAATGACCTGAAACCAGAAGTACAGACTTGTTTTACTGGACTTTTGCCCTTATCCAAAATGGCACTACTATCATGTAGTTTACTGGACTTTTGCCCTTATTCAAAATGGCGCTACTTTCACTTAGTTAACTGGATTTTTGCCCTTATCCAAAATGGCGCTACTATCATTTCCTGGACATATCATCATGGAGATATCCACCAAACCGGAAGTGATGTAACAAATGACCTGGAATTAGAATTACAGACTATACACACCAGAACTGAATAGAGAAATTAAGAGACTATTTAACCCCTTCAGGACGGAGTCAATAGTGCACGTTCTGATCAAAACAAAACGTAAACAAAAACTGGAATTTGCGCTATATGTCTGTTCAACCGTAATTCACCTCTTTCATATTAAATGCACCCACACTTATTAGATATCATTTTGTTCAGGAGAAACAGGGCTTTCATTTCATATAAAATATTTATATATGAAACAATTTATTATGAATAAAATAAAAAAAAAACTGTAAGAAATTAGAATTTTTTTTTTTAATTTGTAGTTCCGCCTCACATTTTAGCTGTAAATGTTATAATACTGTTAGGTTTTACTGCAACAAAATGCACATATTTGTAATCAGCGATGTCTCACGAGTACAACAGTACCCCCCATTAACAGGTTTTATGGTGTTTTGGAAAGTTACAGGGTCAAATATAGAACGTTCCATTTTCAAATTGAAATTTCCCATATTAGTTATGTTACCTTTGAGACGGTGTGGTAGCCCAGGAATGAGAATTACCCCCATAATGGCATACCATTTGAAAAAGTAGACAACCCAAGGTATTGAACGTGGGGTATGTTTAGTCTTTTTTAGTAGCCACTTAGTCACAAACACTGGCCAAAGTTAGCGTTCATATTTGTTTCTGTGTGAAAAAAGCAAAAAACTAATATTTGGCCAGTGTTTGTGACTAAGTGGCTACTAAAAATGACTGGACATACCCCATTTGCAATACCTTGGGTTGTCTACTTTTGCAAATGGTATGCCATCATGGGGGTAATTCTTATTCCTGGGCTACCATACGGTCTCAAAGGCAACATAACCAATCTGGCAAATTTCAATGTCAAAAAAATGAAATGCGAGCCTTATATGTGACTCTCTAACTTTCCAAAACACCATAAAACCTGTACATGGGGGGTACTGTTATTCTTGGAAGACTTCACTAAACACAAATATTAGTGTTTTAAAACAGTAAAACATATTACAACAATAATATAGTCCATAAAAGTGCTGTTTGTTTGTAAAAAATGCAAAAAACGTCACTTTTACTTAAAATATCATCGTTGTAATACAATTTACCAGTTTGAAACACTAATATTTGAGTTCAGCGAAGTCTCCCGAGTAAAACAGTACCCCCTATACACAGGTTTTATGGTGTCTTGGAGAGTTACAGGGTCAAATATAGTGCTTGCGAATTAAATTCTCTGCACTTTCTCCCTGTGTTGTCAGGCATGTCAATCAAATTTTAATTAATTAAATGACATAATTATGTTAAAAAATTACTTAAATATACACGTAGAATTTTAATATATATGCATTTATAGGTATTTAAATTCTACGTGTATACTAATGTAATCTTTCATGTAATTATATGTATTTATCTATCTATAAATATTTGCGGTTATTTGTATTTTATATATAGATAGATATATATAGAATGTCATTCTAAGTGTATTCTGTTTCCAATATATATATATTAATAACAAAATACAGTTAGAATGAAATTACATATGAATATATAATTTATTTTAAATTTTGTTTCAATATTTTATTTATTTATTTTATTATTTTATTTATTTATTATTGTAATTATACGTATATATATAATATATATATATGTAGATCTACTATATATATAATATATATATACATATTATATATGTAACGTCATTCTAAGTGTATTTTAATACTAATATACATACTAATATTAATATTAAAATACATTACGTATGACGTTACATATATATAATATGTATATATATTATATATATAATATATATACATATATTATATATATATAAATACTTGTATTTTATTTTAACATGTGTATTTAATTTTTTTTTTACACTACCTACCAGCAGGGGGACTCTCTAATATTTTAGACAGTCCCCCTGCTGGCAGATCCATAGCCAGCTATAGGGGGCCATGTGATCGCTCTTTGAGAGCGATCACATGGCCCCCGGGGGCCTCATTTGCCGGAGGGGGGCTGCCTGGGCTCTCAGGCAGACCCCCAGAAGAGGATCGCGGCGGAGGTAAGTATAGCTTACCTCCTGGGGGCTTCAGCCGTTACGGCGTTCTATGCCGCCGCAACGGCTTTAAAGCCCTTTAAAGCCGCGACGGCATAGAACGCCGTAACGGCGTTAAGGGGTTAAACATCAACTGACCTGAACAGCAGACATTCACTTTTGAGAAAGCTGTAAGCGAAACATGTCAAGTGGAGATTAAGGATTGCCTACAAAGGACTGGTTTTATTTATACTTCTTTTTACTATATAGTTCACTTTTAAATAGTTTTATTTATTCTGTTGATTAATAAAGATTCTGTTTTAATACCCAGTCATTCTTGAGCTCCTTATACTCTCACCATCACTCTGCTGTTCCTGATCTACATATATCCCTAGGTGGGGATTGTTCCACCTAAAGCTCCATACACTAGAGCAGGTCATTGCTCTAGCAAATGTAAGTAGGCCAAATATTATTTACTTATCCTACTTTTACATACGTACTGTACCATTGGTATACATCCTTATTTTTTTCATATGATGAATCGCACTACCTTGGGAATCTGATACCAGCAAAAAGAAATCCTTAGACGGGGATTGTTCCGTCCAGGCTCCTAAAATAGAGCTTTATAAGCTCTGGAAAACGTGAGTGCCCCTTTGGAATATATCTTTATAACCATATTATTCATAACATACTGCACTATCATTGTACTTTTATTTCCCTTTTTTTTAAGAGTAAGACACACAATTGCGAAATCTGCTGCTACCTGTGTATGTATGATTTTATTATAATAATTCTTAGCGCTGTCCACCTAATTTACTTGCTTGTTTTGTTCTATTGTTCACAAGGTAAAAGGAACTCCTTGTTGGTGAATAGCTGCTTTATTGGATAGAGAGCACTTATCACTTTTTTCACTATCTGTAGTGAAGTAGACCTTGGTAGATGGCCTGGATCGATGCAGAGAGGAGACCCACCACGCATGCCAACATCCTCAATGGGATCCGGTCCTGACGTAGAATTATCCTTATTTCCTTTTGAATGGTCGAGATCTTGGACAGAGGGAGGCGTAGGAGGCAATCCCTTGTGTCTATTTCGAAGCCCAAGAACTCGACTACCTGTGACGGAGAGAGGGCCGAGTTTTCCTCTTTGATCACGAAACCCAGGGACTCGAATAAGGAGACCGTAGAGTGCTTCTGACATTTCAGTCTGGAGGGCTTCTCACAAAAGATCAGCGGCTTCCTCTACCTCTGTCCAACCTTTGAGGGTTGAAGGACCGTGAATGGTAGGATGGGAAGAAGGATGGTTCATGGGATCCTCGGTGACCAGATGGCCAGAAACGGCTGGCGACATGACCCCGCTGTCGTCCAACCCTGCCAAAACCCAGGAACTCTGCGGGTGACAGACCCTCTTCATGGAGGTCTAGGTTTTGCTCAGGGAGGTGAATAAATTCACATGTTTGTGAAGCTCTTTGATGAAGGGTTCCCCGAAGAAGAGACCTTTGGCCAGGGATCCCAATTCCTTCAACCGCAAGTCAGAGAGTTTGGCGTCCATACGAAGGAGGACAGCCTTCCTACACTCCATGTAGAACGCAACGTTAATATTGCCCAGCAGGCAAATAGAGCGCAGAGCCCAGTCCCGTATGGAAGCTGGTCCAGGGCAGCACCCTCTGAAAAAGCTTTATCTGCAAGCATGAGCATCCTGGTCAGGGGGCCCAGCACGTCCACCAGTTTGTCCTGCGCAAGACAGAGGTTGCACTCGACCCCTTTCTTAGGGTCCCGTCCGGAACGCGTCATGTATGTGGCGACCATGGGGTAGAATTCCGGGGCCATGGTGACCTTATCCGGGTGTACGGGCTTGGGGCATTCCGCCCGTAATTTCCTGCGCACTTCCCAATCCAGAGGTCTGCAGATCCAGTAATGCACGAACTGTGCCAGGTGGTCGGGTAGAGACCATTCACAGATTCTGGGGTGTCGAATGGACCGAGGGTCGAACAGGGGTTCGCCCGTAGTGTCCAGGAAGACGTCGTCGTCCACTAAGGCCGTTGTCGCTCTTAGTGTGGAAGCTTCCCCAGAATGACGGGGCCACATGGGATCGTCCACATAGTCTTCGCCCCAACCGTCCTTCTCATCCAAGGGCAACTGGTCCGCTTGCCATTCATCCAGGGGGGTGGGGGGTATGATGACCTCCTCCCCTTCATCCGAGAGGTGCCTGTGCGGGCTAGGCGAGTCCGAGAGCACCGGACCTTGTCACTTTGCCGGACCCTTACCCTTCCGTGAGCGTGGTTCAGGGCTTTCACCCTTCCAATAGCTCTTCTGTGCTGTTGCCTGATCTCTCCTTGGAGAGTCTGACTCAGCTGAGTTGTCTGCCATGTGAGGTGTCCCCCTAGAGCCCCACTCTTGTTGTGTAAGTGGGAAGGCCCTAGCCAGAGCCTTTTCCACAGAGGAGGACGCCGCCACATTGATCATCGCCTGTAAGTTCTGCTTTTGTGTAGAGGGCTCCATGATCGGGGAGTCATAGGCAATGTGATACCTAGGGGGCACAGAGGACAAGTGTCACTAGCAGAATAACTGGGTTATCACCCCAATATAGTGGCAGAGGCAAGCTGGACAGCGCATGCAAGGCACAAGCGTGAGTATGTAATAGCCAGGCCGGGCGTCCAGAGGTAATGGCACAGACAGCACAGGCCAAAACAATGGGCACAGACAGCACAGGCCAAAACAATGGGCACAGACAAAGCAGGCCAATCAAGAGGGCACAGACAAAGCAGGCCAATCAGTGGGGCACAAGCAAAACAGGCCAATCAGCGGGTGCAGACAAAGCAGGCCAATTGTGAGCGCAGACACAGCAGGCCAATAGTGGGCACGGACAAGACAGGCCAATAGTGGGTCCAGTTCAGTGTAGGTCAGACCCCTGGCATGGGCAGTAGAGAGGGGATAAATTATGCAGCAATATGGAAAATATGACCTATGAAAAACAAGAATGCTGGCAGGCAAGGGAAGGCCTAAGTGGTATTGGAAATTGTTTACCCCCTGGGTGGGCCTCCCACCATAAATTAGCTGAACACTCTATATATTCCCAACCAAAGCCCACTGATACATATATACATGCAATCTGCCCAAAAGGAAACAAATTCACCCACAGGTATCCGGACTGAGGGGTCCCTGAGGAAGGGGGATGCGAAAATGAGCCGGGAGCCATCGCTCCCACATGGTCAGTCCGCCCTCTCCTCACCGATCCGGACGAAGTCTTACGGTTTGGGGAGTGTGGGAGACAGCAAGAGAAGGTCGGAGACAGCTCCCGCGCGGCGGAGATATCGGCGAGCGGGAGCTACATGTGGGCCGCCGGAGACGTACTCTGCAGCACCGGTGGTTAGGGAAAATGGGAGGCGGTTCACTGTACAGCTCCCCGTCGACCGCATGGAGGACGGGAAAATACCCAAAGTAATAATAGACAGGAAGGGGGCAGAGGTATAAAGACAGAGGTGGGAAAGAGAACAACCCCTTTGGCCCCAAAGAAAAGAGGGGAATACTGTCAAGAAACAAATACTAAATACTAGTAGAACCTTAAAGAAAAGGTACAAATAAAATACACCAATTAAATCAATAAATAATATCCCACAGCCACCCATAAAGAAATAGGAGGCAGTGGTACTCTGACCTGTGCTTGATGTGGAGCAGCAAAGAAAGAGGAAGTAGTTGGTTGGGAGAGGACTTTTATTGTTCCTTACTTTTTTCTGATTGGTTGTATCTCTCTATGTTAATGTGCTGCTGTGGCATTCTAGTAAAGAGAGACTTAAGCAAATATGAAGCCTCCTGTCATGTTATAAAATTCTGTGATGGCATACATCTCCTTAGTAGAAAATAAATACTGTTGCATAGTTAAAGGACCACTATAGCATTTAAAATATAAACCTGTGTCTCTAACGCTATAGTGCCCTATCTGAAGCTATGTCTTTGGCCCCACATTTTTGGTAAAAACCTGAAAAAAAGGTTCTTGCTTATCTTTACTGTGAGGTTCCCTAAGCACTGCCAGCTGCTCCTCCTCCTGAAATGTCTTCCTTCGGCACTATGGAGAGGAAAAACCCCTATGTGGAGGAAACGTCTGGGGAACCATAGCTTGAAGGATTGCCGTATCCTCTGGGAAACACTTCCCAGTGCAACGCACATATAGTTCCATATATAGTGTCAACATAAATTGTAACATAAAGATGGTTATGACTGTTAAAGATGCACCAATATTAAATAAAGGGTATAAAAGTAGCTACAAAAACAGATAGCATCCCGTGCTAAAACCTCCAAAACTCAAGGTTCAAAGCCCTTAGGCACTTTCAATTGAGGTACAGATCATAGTGCCATGTTGATTGGTGTGTGGTGAGGCTCTGTAAGATTTTCATATAAGTCTGGGAAGAAATAGAACTTTTAAGCATTCTATAGCGGCAGTTACCACTATGACATAATAGAATGATATCATGACATCAAATATGATTTCACAGATATGATCAGTGTTCCGGGGGAATGGAGAAAATAGCAATATAAAAGGCATCTTTGAGAAAAATGTGAAAGAATTTTCACAATTAATAAACATTTTGCCATCTAACAAGAAAATGCATTTACTGAACTCCCCTCCCACCCCCACCCTTTACAGATGATGTTTTATTACCATATCCCCATGTACCTTTTTCTTTATTCCCAGCAACACTCTCCCATTCTCTTCCTGAGCATCAGCCTGATTTTGATACATAGGATTTACAGATCACAGCTTCTGTAAGGAAGGTACTCTCTAATACTATCCCCCCTTTACCTTAAAATTATGCTCCAGACCCCTAAAGCACTTTAGCTTGGTAAGAAGCTTTTATGTATAAAGACTGTGTCCTCTGCTAAGGGTTAAGGGGAGAGCATTAAGAAGGGTCAGGGAGAGCATTAAGGGATAGGGGCAGGGGAGTGCATTTTTTATCTTGGTGTTTTGCTAAACTGGAATAAAGCATAGGCCTAGAGAATATGTACAATATTAATTTGTAGATCTTTGATATATAAAAAAAAATTGACAAATAGAGAGATGGCCATACAGACATGCATACGTACACACAATTCATAGATACACAGCTAGGCACAACTTCCTTCTCCCTATTTGTGACATTCCTAATGCTGTGCAAATCAAGCACAGAAGGATGGTTATCCCAACTGAAGAATCACAAATATTCAATAAAGGCTATACAAATAAAATACAAAATATATAACAAGAACTTGCAAAGATCATATGACATATGACAGTGTCATTATTGATGAGCACATGGTGAAGCGAGTCTCAACTATGGAGGAAATGGAATGTTTAAGCAGTTACCACTATGACATCACAGAATGTCATCACTATGATTTCACAGCTAAAGTGTTTCAGAGGAAAGCGGTGAAAATTACAATCATCAATTTGAATTTTTTTTTTTTGCTATGAATATAAAAGGATATTCACAATCAATAGACATACAGTTGCAAGAAAAAGTATGTGAACCATTTGGAATGATATGGATTTCTGCACAAATTGGTCATAAAATGCGATCTGATCATCATCTAAGTCACAACAATAGACAATCACAGTCTGCTTAAACTAATAACACACAACGAATGAAATGTTGCTATGTTTTTATTGAACACACCATGTAAACATTCACAGTGCAGGTGGAAAAAGTATGTGAACCCCTAGACTAATGACATCTCCAAGAGCTAATTGGAGTGAGATGTCAGCCAACTGGAGTCCAATCAATGAGATGAAATTGGAGGTGTTGGTTACAGCTGCCCTGCACTATAAAAAACACATACCAGTTCTGGGTTTGCTTTTCACAAGAAGCATTACCTGATGTGAATGATGCCTCACACAAAAGAGCTCTCAGAAGACCTACGATTAAGAATTGTTGACTTGCATAAAGCTGGAAAGGGTTATAAAAGTATCTCCAAAAACCTTGCGGTTCATCAGTCCACGGTAAGACAAATTGTCTGTAAATGGAGAAAGTTCAGCACTGCTGCTACTCTCCCTAGGAGTGGCCGTCCTGTAAAGATGACTGTAAGAGCACAGTGCAGACAGCTTAATGAGGTGAAGAAGAATCCGTGAGTGTCAGCTAAAGACTTACAAAAGTCACTGGCAAATGCTAACATCCCTGTTAGCGAATCTACAATACGTAAAACACTGAACAAGAATGGATTTCATGGGAGGATACCACAGGGGAAGCCACTGCTGTCCAAACAAAATATTGCTGCACGTTTACAGTTTGCACAAGAACACCTGGATGTTCCACAGCAGTACTGGCAAAATATTCTGTGGACAGATGAGTTTTTTGGAAGAAACACACAACACTATGTGTGGTGAAAAAGAGGCACAGCACACCAACATCAAAACCTCATCCCAACTGTGAAGTATGGTGGTGGGGGCATCATGGTTTGGGGCTGCTTTGCCGAGTCAGGGCCTGGACGGATTGCTATAATCGAAGGAAAAATTAATTCCCAAGTTTATCAAGACATTTTGCAGGAGAACTTAAGGCCATCTGTCTACCAGCTGAATCTCAACAGAAGATGGGTGTTGCAACAGGACAATGACCCAAAGCATAGAAGTAAATCAACAACAGAATGGCTTAAACAGAAGAAAATACGCCTTCTGAAGTGGCCCAGTCAGAGTCCTGACCTCAACCCGATTGAGATGCTCAAGAAAGCGATTCACACCAGACATCCCAAGAATATTGCTGAACTGAAACAGTTCTGTAAAGAGGAATGGTCAAGAATTACCCATGACCGTTGTGCATGTCTGATCTTCAACTACAGGAAACGTTTGGTTGAAGTTATTGCTGCCAAAGGATGTTCAACCAGTTATTAAATCCAAGGGTTCGCATACTTTTTCCACCTGCACTGTGAATGTTTACATGGTGTGTTCAATAAAAACATGGCAACATTTCATTCTTTGTGTGTTATTAGTTTAAGCAGACTGTGATTGTCTATTGTTGTGACTTAGATGATGATCAGATCACATTTTATGACCAATTTGTGCAGAAATCCATATAATTCCAAAGGGTTCACATACTTTTTCTTGCAACTGTATTTTTCAGTCTAATAGGTATCTTTGCAATCTGTAATGTTTTCTCATCCTCTTTCTCTCTTAAAGATAACAGCATTAAATAACGTACACAGTATATTCTGCAATCATAGGAGGTGAGCTGTTCAAACTCTGCATGCCCACAACCTAAACACCCCTTTTCCCCTAACCTTAACTTGAACCTAAACAAGATTTTCCTTAATCCCAAATTTAAGCACTTGAAAGCCTGAAACAAAATCCTTTGTTTTAAGCTTAACTTCTGTTAAAAATTAAACACACCTTAATACTAAATTTAACCTCCCTCTTGCCTTAAAGGAATACTGTAGTGTCAGGAATACAAACATGTATTCCTGACAGTATAGTGCTTAAATCGTTTTTTAGGTGTCCTGCCCTCCCATGTTTCCATTTGAAAAGGTATTTGACTTAAAAAATTTCTAGTGCCGCCTTGCACCGTTTTCATGTCAGAGATCATCAAATTTGATGATCTCAGCCAATCCAATGCTTTCCCCTAGATAAGCATTGGGAAGCTATTTTGCATGCACGGCAAAGCATCAGCATCACATAGACATGGGCAGGCTATAGACACCAGAACAACTACATTAAGCTGTAGTTGTCCTGGACACTATCTATAGTGTCCCATTAAACCAAATAATTCTAAAACCACTTATATGATAAATGTAACCCCTCTCAAGCTTTTACTCCTCTTAACATACCCTATGTAATCTAACTCTGACATTAACCACTCCCTACCCTTGACTCCCTACCCTAATGTAAGGGTGAAACAAGTGTCCTTTATTGGAGTGCTTGTCGCATTTATACAGCTGGCTCCCCAACAGGGGGTCACCAGGGAGCAATACCTGATGCCTGGCCATACAACAATACACCTAGAAAACAGAGGTTCTTGTGCCCACATTCCCAAACTAGTGTCACCCCCTGAGACAGACATCCAAAAAGGCTGGATGATGAGTTTTGACCGGGCAGCGAACATCCTCCAAATTGACACAAAGTTCCATTGCGCTGGGTTGACCTTTGATTACCGTGTGCTTCAGTGTTGCATGTTGTTACAAGTCATGGGTGCAATTTTAAGCCTCACCATCACTTCTATAACCCCAGCAAATAGCGATCTGTTTGGTAGTCTTAGGACCGAGAGTGACCTGGATGAAGTTTGACTGAATCGCGGCAACTCCGCGATCTGATCTGGAGTTCCAGGAGGTTTGTAGGTTGCTCCCGATCAGACGCACTGTGCCTCTGCAAATTCCCCATCGATCTCTGAAGTCCTCTGGTCTGCTCAGTGCTCGCTGAGAAACATGTCTGGAAGGGGATAGGTGTATAATAATAGTCCTTTTGGGAAGGAGGTGGCACCTGGGAGCCATGTACAAGTCCTGGGTGGCCGGGTGGTCTGTCACACTTACCTTATCCTAGCAGTATCATTATAAGTGGTGCTGTTAACAACTGTACTGCAGTGCCCCCATGTTATTATGAATGCAGAAAAATGTTAGTTTCAAACTAAAATTGTGGGTAAATAATAAAAAATAAATGTTAAGGAACATGAGGGCAGCAACCCAAGATAAATCCCCTGAATAGACACAGACAGACACACACCATAACAGACAGACAGACACACCATGACACAGACACACACACCATGAAAGACAGACATACACAACATGACACAGACAGACACACACACCATGTTAGACAGACACACACACCATGACACAGACAGACACACACACCATGACAGACAGACACTCACACTCACACACATAGACTCACACTGACAGACACACACATTATTGATTCCTGTTTGGCGACCGGCCAGGGGGTCGTGCACAGCAGACATCTGGGTGTGCTGGCGGCCCCAGAGGAGCTGTGCTGGTGGCCACAGGGGAGCTGTGATGGTGGACGCAGGGGGAGCTGTGCTGGCGGCCCAAGGGGAGCTGTACTGAAAGTCTGCACTTCAATTGCATCTCAGTTGTTCATAGGCGTGTGCAGCCTATTGCATAAGGGTGTGGACCCTAAAGCACAAACACACACGCCGCCTATATATATATATATATTTATATATATATATATACACACATACACACACACTGTTGTGTGTGAGGGTGCTGTGTGTGTGTGTGTGGGCGCTGTGTGTGTGAGGGCTCTGTGTGAGTGTAAGGGTGCTGTGTGTGTGAGGGTGCGGTGTGTGTGTGAGGGTGCGTTGTGTGTGTGTGTGTGTGTGTTTGTGAGGGTAGTGTGTGTGTGTAAGGATGCTGTGTGTGAGGGTGCTGTTAGTGTGTGAGGGTGCTGTTAGTGTGTGTGTGTGTGTGTGTGTGTGTAAGGATGCTGTGTGTGAGGGTCCTAAGTTTGTGAGGGTGCTGTGTGTGTGTGAGGGTGCTGTTAGTGTGTGTGTGTAAGGGTGCTGTGTGTGAGGGCACTGTTAGTTTGTGTGTGTGAGGGTGCTGTGTGTGTGTAATGGTGCTGTTAGTGTGTACTGTGTGTGTATGTGTAAGGGTGCTGTGTATGTGTGCGGGTGCTGTGTGTGTAAGGGTGCTGTTAATATGTGCTATGTGTGTGTATGTGTAAGGGTGCTGTGTGTGAGGGTGCTGTTAGTGTGAGGGTGCTGTGTGTGTAAGGGTGATGTATGTGTGTGGGTGCTGTTAGTGTATGTGTTGTTTGTGTGTGTTGTTTGGGGTGGGGATGGGGGGACTGTTTAGTTAATATCCCCGTCCCTTCTTACCTTTTTATAGGGAGGGGGGACTGTGCTGCTGCCATCCCTGGTGGTCCATTGGTGAGTGAACTCTAGCCTGCGGGGGCAATGCTCCAACCTCGCGAGAGGAACCCGGAGGAGCTGCTGGCTAGAGCTCCCCGGGTCCTCTCCTGCCTCCCTCCATGCTGCTGTGGGTCACCGGCCCACGGAGGGAGGCACATAGAGCGGGCCGCGGGGATTAGGGTGTACACCCCGTGCGCATGCCTATGCGCATGCCTATGCAGTTGTTTCATTTCAAATCCATTGTGGTGGTGTACAGAGCCAAAATTATTAAAATTGTGTCAGTGTCCAAATATGTAACTGTATGTCAGAGTTATCAAAATCTGTACAAATAGTCCCTTGTCGTGCAATACACACAGACAGTGTGTGAAATATTAGTATGAAAGCAGTATACCATTTTGTCACATAAGGTCAGTGTGACAAAATAGACAATCACATGATCAGACAAGAGCTAAGAGGTATTTGGAAATATTTCCGAATACGTTTGTGACATCCTGCCACCAAATTGAAAAAAATAATGTCGATACATGGTCATAATACCCACACAGTAAGTACAGTTATGCTAGATCACTGGATGTGAATAGTGGGAAGTGGAGCCCACACCTGAAAAGCCAAGGGTTAGTCTTTGCTGTTCTAGTTATAAAACTAGAGTGAACAGATGGAGTATGCAACACAGATTTTTTCATTTGATGGGAGATAATAAAAGCATTTGATTTTACCTTTTATTTCTACCTGGTTTAAAACCTTAAGCATTAGATTTTTGACCTTTACCCATGCTGCTGATAGTCCAGCGCCTACCGCGCGCATGTTTGAATGTTGAAGTTGGTTTTACTCCATCTAAATATTCAGTCCATATATTCATCCTATATTCATCAGTGAAGACATACTTCTTCATTGAACCATATAAACATTTTAAAGTTCTAGCCCAAAAGTTGACAGTCTGTATTGTAAGCAAAATATATGCTATGAGAATAAAACATCTGCTAATTTGGACATGTGGAATGCAGAATATGTCTGAACATGTCTGCAGAATAATTTATGTTTTTATTCTGACATCACCAGCTCATCAAATGAACCAGCAGGAGGGATATTTTTTCCACTATATGGGCACACTGCTAGGTCATGGTCCATTGGTGACCTCTTAATGACATTCTTATTGTGGTGCCCATAAAATGCCTTGATTCTACAAATGTTACTCATATGCAGTGGTTAATTAAAGCAATGCTGGAATTGGGCATACTCAGTTGCTGTTTTGGTTGAGAGAAAATGGACAAATGCCAGATGTAGGTCTGACAGTCGGGACTCTCTTATCAGTGGGAAACTTCAGTATGAGGTCAGTCTATTTCATGGAGTATCATTTTCAAAAATAACTATTCTGGGGTTTTTCCACATGTAATTATATAATAAAACCACTGAAATGAATTCCATGTGTGCATCCTTTACCTTTTTCCTATGCATGTTATTTATATATATACACACACACCAAAGCACTATAAATGATGTATATATTTTATTTTTATAATGTTGCAGTGCAGAAGACAACATTTTCATAAAGAGAAATGTTGAGTTACATCGGAAAACAGAAAAACAAGATGTTCACACTGAAACTATTTTTAATTTAAGTATGCTATGTCTGAACCGCAAGGCCTTTCTCCTTCTATATATGTGTGTGTTTGATATAAATAAGCATGCATTGACAGTCCCACTGATAGAAATGTGACAGTAGAGTGGGAGATGAGAATTATCTTTGTACTTTCATTTTATACCTTGTAGGGATCCTGTTTTTGCGTTTTCAAATGTTTAAGGCTGCTCATTGTTTGCATAAATACAAGTGTTTTGTTTCAAACTTTTGTATTGTTATGTATCAAACATACACACAAGCAAGATATTCATAATTACTGCTTTGTACTTAGCAAGTTTGATATTATAGGTATCACATTTTGCATGACATTTAATGAATGACAAATACAAGCCTTTTAAGGAATGAAGAAAGTAATACAAATATAGCATTATAACTTAAAACAACAAACCAAAAAAAGATAAACTAAGGTAAACATGGTCTCTCTTCTCTTTCAGGTTTTAAAGAAAATATTAAAGGATCACTATAGTGTCAGGAAAACAAAGCGATTTTCCTGACACTATAGTGCCCTGAAGGTGCCCCCACCCTCAGGGTCCCCCTCCTGTGGCGCTGGAGGGGTTAAAACCCCTTCGGCCACTTACCTTAATCCAGCGCCAGGCTCTCTCGGCGTTGGTGACCTCTCCTCCCCGTCCGACGTCAGTTCCCCCATCCGACGTCACTGGAGCGGAATGCGCATGCGCAGCAAGTACCGTGCGTACATTCAAAGTGTCCATAGGAAAGCATTTCTCAATGCTTTCCTATGGACGCTCTGCGTGTTGATGGCGGAATTCGCCTCCAGCGTCGCAGATGCGCCTCTAGTGGCTGTCCAGAAAACAGCCACTAGAGACTGGCTTAACCCCAAATGTAAACATAGCAGTTTCTCTGAAACTGCTATGTTTACATCTGAAGGGTTAAAACCTGAGGGACATTGCACCCAGACCACTTCATTGAGCTAGTCAAATTGATGCTTAAAAGCAATATGAAATAAAAGTTTTTCTGCTTGGGTCATCTATTCTGTTTGCGTGCACAAATTTACTTTCAAATGCTACATCAGCCACCCAAGTACTACAGGGACGAGATAAAGAAACTCAGAGTTAGAGAACGTGCAGAGACTTGGATTGGTCAAAACACATCACTGGGACATCTTCAAAAAGTATAGAAACACTGTTTTATCTGATCGTAGTGCGCGCCAGCTGAATTACTTTGAAAGTTCTAAAACTCTGTCACTTTGTTTTGTAATCCTGCTTGATTGTTCAATAATAATCTTTTTGATTTGAACCAGTTGTTTCACGTGCCTAATTTTCCTCAACACAGGCACAGGTTTAGCATCACCATGTAGGAAGCAGTCTGAGGTGTCTTGATCCTACAATTTTGTATTATGAAGCTAATGTTGGTTGCCTCCTATCACTCTGGGCAAGTACCAAACTGTAAATTCACAGGTGGATTTAATTTTTTAATGGGTACATCTATCTAAGGGCTTAATATAAGATTGCCAAGCAATATATATATATATATATATATATATATATATATATATATATATATATATATATATGTCTTAATATGTTTTTGTTAAGACACTTTTATTTAACAAAGTTTCTATCCAATCCATAGGAACATAGAATGTGACGGCAGATAAGAACCATTCGGCCCATCTAGTCTGCCCAATATTTTAAAATACTTTTAATTAGTCTCTGGCATTATTTTAAGTCTAGGACAGCCTTATGCCTATCCCATGCATGCTTAAACTCCCTCACTTTGTTAACCTCTACCACTTCGGCTGGAAGGCTATTCCATGCATCCACTACCCTCTCAGTAAAGTAATACTTCCTGATATTATTTTTAAACCTTTGCCCCTCTAATTTAAGACTATGTTGTGTTATATAATTGTCCACTTGTTTCCAGAATGCCTTCATTTCTGCACATGCCCAAAAACAATGCTCTGTATGTCTCACATTTTAGACAATTGGCAAAATCCTCAAGCTTTAAGGAGAATAGTTTTCAGTGAGTATAATATGTGTGGTGTGTGATCTTTACGTGCATTTCCTGATAAGAAGCTGTTGAGAATGGTTTGAGCAACTTGACATAACTTGTTGTTATGAGTGATTAATGTGTTAGTGTAAGAAAATCTTTATAATCCTGATTGTGTAGTCATGTGGTCCAAGTTAGATCTGATTTGGGAAGATGGGTTACTACCGCCTAGGTCGCCCCTTCCAGTTGGGATCAGCTCCAGAATGATTATAACTTCTTGCACAGGTTACCGCAGTATCACCCAAACACAAGTCGAGACTTAGTGAAGTGCGAAGATAACTGGTTTTATTATGGCCAGGTGGCCCACTTATATAGAGAGCAAGTGTACAGTCAACCACACCCATAACACTCCCACAAAATGCCCAAGAATCTCTTGTGTCAGCATGACTAAGCATAAAAATATAAACTGAATTTCTTGTGTCAGCATGACTAAACATAATAATATAAAACAGCAAAAACACATGTAAAACATATAGGAACCCCCACATGCCATAGATCACTAGAAAGGTATTCCAGGAGTGCCCATTGTGTCCAAAAAGGGCCCGGATTGGATATTGCTAGCCCCGAATTAGGTGAAAGTCCAAAGTTTAGTGGGACGTGGCTAGCCCCTGATCCGGCACAGAGTTCCAGCAGACTGTATAGGATTTCCCGGTCATGCCCACTTTACCTCAGCGGCTATGGAAGGCTGTTAGCAAGACGCCGATTGGGTGTCCTATCACAGAAATAAAGTGAGCTAATTGAATACCATAAAGTTCTTGGTTGTGTAAGTGGGTAATCCATAGAGTGGTCGCATTGATTTGGTGGAATATTAATACCAATGTTCTTGTGTTAGTCCAGAAGATAAGGTATATTAGCATGGCCTGCCTTTTCCCAGGAGCGGTATGGAAAATGGGCTTCCCCATCTTAAAATCATGGGTTGCATAAAAAAGCAATGAACCTACTGTATTGCCATTGGAGTCCAATAAGTTGTCTCACCAATTTCCAGGTTTTAGTAGTAGATGCTACTAAAGGATTTTCTCGTACTTCTTCCTGAAGGGAGGTGTATGGCGTGTGGCGTGTGTAGCAGTTGGGAGAGTGCCACACTAGGGAAGAGCTGTGTTTCTATGTGAACTGCTGTAAATTGGCCGGATCATTTTATCCACTCTAGGGCATGGTCATAATGTGCTGCTAAAGTGTATAATTTTATATTTGGGTTATTGAAACCTATGTTAATCTGGGTTGAGGTAGTTTGTGCAATGCTATTCATGGGCATTTTTTGTTTGCAGAGGTATTTATAAAATACTTTATTTATGGGTTTTTTCATCTGAACGTGAGAGTAGTATCAGTAAGGCTTGCAATGGGTATAGGAGTTTTGCTATTATCACTGATTTTAAGACAGATTGCTCTCCCAGAGGGAGTTGATTTAGTTTGTAGTGGACATTTTGGGGGATTATTACCCCTAAATATTGAGGTTGTCCATTCTAGAGTAGGTGGTGTCAGTAACATTATTGGTGGGCCTGGGCCTAATTTTAGGGCTGCCAATTTGGCCCAGTTAATATGAAAGCATTTTTATCATTTCCTATTTTTCCAAGAGGAAAATTCCATTCAGGCGAGATCTTGCATAATCCGAGAGGTAAAGTAAGAGATCATTTGTGAAACCTGTGCATTTGATGGTGTGAGGTGTTCCCTTATTTCTACTGAAGAGTAGATAAATCTAATGATTGGGTCTAAGGCTAGATTAAAAAGGAAAATGTCCACCAGGCTTTCACAATCAGTTTTCTGCTGGTCCTGGGTTATCCCTCTTGTAGGGGGTTGAAAAAATCTGGCCTACAAGAGTGGTCACCCAAGACAAGCTTTAATCTAACATTTGCAGCACTTTTATACAAATTACTCTGCAAGACAGTATACAAATTAAAAGGGACAGTGTACCTTCGTATAAAAGGTAAGTGGAAAATTTAAATTTGATAAAATTATTTCAGTGCATCATAGAATAGTTTTCTACTTGCTCTGCAGCACTTTACAATGTGCATATAAATATAAAAAAAAACGCTTGGATACAAACAACATCAAGCGACAAGAAGCAAGACTAATGACTAAAAGATTACTAAAGGCAACCAGGAAACTTTGTCTCTTTGAAATGGTATGGGTGCAGTTTCCCAGTACCTTAACCCTGCAAGTGGTGCTTCCTGATGTCTCACAGAGTTTAACTCCATGAAACGACTCTGGGCGTCCTCACACTGTACATGAGGACGTCCATCATCTTGAAAATCCCCATAGGAATGCAATAGGTCAATGCTTTTCTATGGGGAATGACGTTAGAGGAGGAAGAGACAGAGCAATCGCCAAGGAACTTCGGCTCTGGAATCGGTTAAGTGTTTAAGGTTTTCAAACATCTGAGTGCCATGAAGGGGGCATGGGGCAGAGGAACACTATAGTGTTAGGAATACAGCTTTGTATTCCTAAAACTATAGTGTTCCTTTAAACATGCTTATAGTCGAGAGGAGTGGATGAATATATATATTTTAGCAGAGGTGAAGAAACGTGTGATGAGAAGAGTGATAAGCAAGTGTGCAGTATACATGCTAATAGTTTGCTCATGTTGACGTTTAAAGCGGCACTGTCATGGCCGAATCCCGTTTTTTTTTTCAACCCCCATCCTGACTCCACTACATCTAATTGTCCCTCTTTTCACCCCCAATATCACCCCCCATATTACCTATTTTTGCATCTTTAGTTGTGCCTGGATCCAGGTCTTGGGCGCCACAATCTTTGTGTGGGTAGATGAAGTGCCTGTGGGAAACGTCATCTACCCACACTAGATAGCGCTGTAAAATTCCCGCGCATGCACAGTTAAACACTTGGGCATGCGAACGGGAATATCATCTAATCATTAATTCATCAGAAAGATGAATAAATTAATAGAAATTTCAAACGAATGAACAAAGACCTCTTCATTCATTCGGTTTATTACAAGGAGGGAGCTACCGGCGCGCAGCTCCCTCAATGTAATATGTAAAAATAGAAGCGGCAGGGGGCCATGAGCGGCGGGTGGAGGCCCTAAATGAAAATGAGGGGAGGACAATAGGTGGTTGGGGGCCCTAAATTACAATAAGGTGGGGACCTATTGTCCTCCCCCCTGGCCCCCACCCATGAGCGGAAGGTGGGGGCCCTAAATGAAAATGGGGGGGGGGGTTCTAGTGTCTTTCCCCCCCAGCGGGTGGGGGCCCTAAATAACAATAAGGGGAACCTATTGTCCTCCCCTTGGCCCCCACCCCTGAGTGGCGGGAGGTGGGTGCCCTAAATATCAAGGGGGGGACCTATTGTCTCTACATTTACCTGTCACAGGATTCTGATTGGTTGGCTTGAAATCCAACCAATCAGAGTGCTCTGTGTAATTTTACACAGCATGGGAAAGTTCTTTGAGATTACTGTACAGCGCTAATACTGTCACTGGACTATGGAACAGTGGAAATGTTTTCCCTAGATTGATATACCATAGCAGAAGTATATATAGCAAGAGTAGTCATGGACATTGGAGTAACTCTTTAAGAAGCTGTAATTGTTCTGGTGACTAGCGTGTCCCTTTAACCTGCGTTAGTGCCCTGAGTATGATTGGAGTGTTGTTTTAAAGATTTATGCCAGTTATTTTCCTGTCAATGTGAAAACCCTACACTTAACATCAATTCAGCTTGCGAGCTGTGTTTGCAGATATCATTGGTCATTAAAATATGATCTGTGTGTACCTCTTTTACTCAGCTGTGGTGGTTTCACTGGCACCAAGTAAATCATAACTGTAAATGTCCAGTCCACTGGCAGTCAGTTTGAATAAGAAATATTTATCTAACCTTGTTACCTAATGGTGCTCTATAAGGGGTTTACACTGTATGATGTTTTACACAGCTCAAGCATTTACTACAGGTAGACATGTCTTGTCTTCACATTGCAACACATGAAATAAAGACCACATGTGTGGCAAAATATTCAGGAATACTTGGAACTTGGTTCCCAAATAGCAATGATGTGTACCACCTGTAACTGCTGTGGTCACCTCAGTACTCCTATACTAGAGATTTTTTATAAAACTCTATGCAAATTTTGTCTATATTTCTTAATATTGTCATTACTTTAAGGTTAAACCTTTAATCTGCTCTCATCTGGTTAATCAGTGTAATGATTACAGACACAAGGATGATCATTCTCATTGTACTGTTCTAAGCTGTTATGGAAGTCTGGTTGGAAAGACTGATTATAGGCCTAATGGGAGTTGTAAATCTACATTAAGAACTAGATTATGTTTTAGTGAGTCACCTAAGGAATTGGTTCCATAGTTGAGTCAAATGTAAATTAAGTAGATTAAATGTAAGCACCTCTGAAGCAATATTGTTGAAGAAAGGATTGCATGGCAGACATGCGGGGGAGAATGTCATTCTAGTGTCAGGGTGTAACTAGAAGACAGATAGTTGCCTAAAGAGAGGAGGATACACAATGTGTATGTGAGGACATCAGGTGACCTATTGACCCTTCATTTTATTTGTATTTTTATAGTGCATGTGGATATCACAATAAACAACAAAGAGACATATCTATGGTTTAGAGTACATAACAAGCATTCAGAAAACAAAGACATGCTCAATTTACTGCACTGAAAAAAGGCTCCCCGGGTCCGGGTCAGGTTCAGATATGTCTGGAGGTATATTGCTTAAATGATGGGCATTGTTTGGCAATTTTCGCTAGGTCAGCATGGCACTGGGTTACCCACACACACAGGGGAGCAGGATAAAACAAGGGGGAAGGTAGTGAATTACAGTCTTTTGGGTGAGTTCTTTAAAATCCTGTGAGGAACTTACTCAATTACTCTAACACAGTCTTTATGAGTATTTCATAAAGATTTTATCCTGTATCTTTTTTTATATATATAAATATATATAAAAAGACATGTCAATAGTGATGTCGCGAACATAAAATTTTCGGTTCGCGAACGGGAACTTCCGCAAATGTTCGCGAACGGGCGAACTGGGCGACCCGCCATAGACTTCAATAGGCAGGCGAATTTTAAAACCCACAGGGACTCTTTCTGGCCACAATAGTGATGGAAAAGTTGTTTCAAGGGACTAACACCTGGACTGTGGCATGCCGTAGGGGGATCCATGGCAAAACTCCCATGGAAAATTACATCCATAAAGGGCATAAATCACCTAACATTCCTAAATGTTAAAGATAAAGATAAAGATGGGGGGGGGGACCAACTGTCCTCCCCCCCGGCCCCCACACCTGAGCGTTGGGTGGGGGCCCTAAATAAAGATGGTGGACACCTACTGTCCACCCCCCGGCCCCCACCCCTGAGCGGTGGGTGGGGGCCCTAGATAAGAATGGTGTGGGGGGACCTACCATCCTCACCCCCGGCCTGACCCCTGAGCGGTGGGTGGGGGCCCTAAATAAAGATAGGGGGGGACCTACTGTCCTCCCCCCCGCCTCCACCCCTGAGCGGTGGGTGGGGGCCCTAAAAAAACAATAGGGGGGGACCTACTGCCCTCCCCCCCTGGCCCCCACCCCTGAGCGGTGGGTGGGGGCCCTAGATAAGAATGGTGGGGGGGCTACCATCCTCCCCCCGGCCCCCACCCCTGAGCGGTGGGTGGGGGCCCTAAAAAAACAATAAGGGGGGACCTACCGTCCCCCCCCCCGGCCCCCACCCCTGAGCGGTGGGTGGGGGCCCTAAAAAAACAATAGGGGGGACCTACTGTCCTCCCCCCCGGCCCCCACCCCTGAGCGGTGGGTGGGGGCCCTAGATAAGAATGGTGGGGGGGACCTACTGTCCCCCCCCGGCCCCCACCCCTGAGCGGCGGGTGGGGGCCCTAAATGAAAATCCCTCCCCCCCAATCAAGGTGACTAGGGGTCCCAAGCCCCTAGTAATCCCCCAACCCAAATCAAACTATCCCCTACCTACCCCCCTCACCCTAAAAAATAGTGAGGGGGGAATAAAATAACTAACCTGTAAAAAAAAATTCAACTTACCATTTGACGTCTTCTTTTTTCTAAAATCTGCATTTTTCAGCCCCAAAAGGGCAAATAAAGGGCAAATAAAAAGCCATCATACCCGACGAACTTAAAATAAAATAAAAAACCTGAGCGCCGCCCAAAAAAACAGACGAAAAAGAAAAAACCCGAGCGCAAAAAAATAATCCATCTTCACCCATGGAGGGCTCCGGGCAGACTGAGCTACGCAGGGTGGGAGAAGGCTTATAAAGCCTTGCCCCACCCTGCAATTAGGCTAAGAACACTCTGTTTGGTGAGTTTAAGCCAATCAGAGTGCTCTTTGTCATTTTACACAGCGTTGGAAAGTTCTTTGGAATTTCCCCACACTGTGTAAAATGACACAGAGCACTGTGATTGGATGGCTTGAAATCCATCCAATCACAGTGCTCTGTGTCATTTTACACAGCGTGGGAAAGTTCTTTGGAATTTTCCCACGCTGTTTAAAATGACACAGAGCACTGTGATTGGATGGATTTCAAGCCGTCCAATCACAGTGCTTTGTGTCATTTTACACAGCGTGGGAAAGTTCTTTGGAATTTAAACCCACCAAGCAGAATGTTCTTAGCCTAATTGCAGGGCGGGGCAAGGCTTTATAAGCCTTCCCTCGCCCTGCGTACCTCAGTCTGCGCAGAGCCCTCCATGGGTGAAGATGGATTATTTTTTTGCGCTCAGGTTTTTTCTTTTTCGTCAGGTATTTTTTTTTGCGCTCTGGTTTTTTATTTTATTTTAAGTTCGACGGGTATGATGGCTTTTTATTTGCCCTTTTTTGGGTGCTTAAAAATTAAGATTTTAGAAAAAAGAAGACGTCAAATGGTAAGTTGAATTTTTTTTTACAGGTTAGTTATTTTATCCCCCCCTCACTATTTTTAGGGTGAGGGGGGTAGATAGGGGATAGTTTGATTTGGGTGGGGGGGGGGGTGACTAGAGGCTTGGGACCCCTAGTCACCTTGATTGGGGAGAGGGATTTTCATTTTGGGGCCCCCACCCGCCACTCAGGGGTGGGGGCCGGGGGGAGGGAAAGTAGGTCCCCCCCACCATTCTTATCTAGGGCCCCCACCCACTGCTCAGGGGTGGGGGCCGGGGGGGAGGACAGTAGGTCCCCCCTCTTATTGTTTCTTTAGGGCCCCCACCCACCGCTCAGGGGTGGGGGCCGGGGGGGACAGTAGTTCCCCCCCTTATTGTTTTTTAGGGCCCCCGCCCAACGCTCAGGGGTGGGGGCCGGGAGGAGGATGGTAGGTCCCCCCCACCATTCTTATCTAGGGCCCCCACCCACTGCTCAGGGGTGGGGGCCGGGGGGAGGACAGTAGGTCGTCCCCCCATCTTTATTTAGGGCCCCCACCCACCACTCAGGGATGGGGGCCAGGGGGGGAGGACAGTAGGCCCCTTATTGTTATTTATGGGCCCCCCACCAGCCGCGCAAGGGGGGGGGAGGTTATTAGTTTTTTTTTACAGTGAGCAACCACAGGCTGCTCACTGCTTACTAGACATGCCCCTACTCGCGGTATAGCGAGTAGGGGCATATTATTTACTAATACTAAGTAATCTTTAGGTTACTGGCTATGGGGGGGATAATGTTAAATAAACACAGGATAATGTATAATAAACACAGGTTACTGGCTATGGAGGGATAATGTATAATAAACACAGGTTACTGGCTATGGGAGGATAATGTATAATAAACACAAGTTACTGGCTATGGGGGGATAATGTATAATAAACACAGGTTACTGGCTATGGAGGATAATGTATAATAAAAAAAAAATAATAAACAAAAAAAAATGATTGCAGCTTCAGAATTACTCTAAATTGTATGCTGTCTAGGAGGTGGGAGGGTCTGGGAGGGATGGTCTGCTGCTGATTGGCTGGAATGTGTCTGCTGACTGTGAGGTACAGGGTCAAAGTTTACTCAATGATGACGAATAGGGGGCGTACCGAACATTGCATATGTTCGGCATCCGTGGCAAACGCAAACATGCTATGTTCGCCAGCAAACCGTTCGGGACATCACTACATGTCAAATTTTATGAGAATAAAAATGGTAAGAACAAGAGGAAAAACAATATTAATTTAAAGAAAAGGAGAAAGTCACAGTAAGACCATATATTACTCTGGATAACATATTTTCTAGGAGCTCAGTATCGTGAGTGTGTATGACTATATTAGTAAGATGCAATGAAATATAATGCATAGTAAGTTGTTTGTTTTTTTAATGTAATAAATGCATTTATAATCTAGACTGCTATAAATACATACTTAAACCTTGCTCTACATTACTTTTCTCAGTTACAGAAATTGAAACATGTATTTTAATGGCAAATAAAAGTCAATTGGCCCATCTAGTCTACCTATTTCCTGTTAAGAACCAGGTTTATTGCTAACTGCTTACTCTCAGGGAAGCATTATCTCTCCCAAAATTTCTTGGACTTTTTCCACTGAATGTATCATTTCTTTGTAAGGGCTTTCAATATCTTCTGATATGAATTAACATTGTACAGTACATGAACCATTTTAGTAGCCCTCCTGCTGTGTATGATGTGGTTGTGATAAACATGTTATATATATCCATGATTTAATTCAAAATTTCTAGTCTTTTTCTCCTGCTATATCTTTTATTCCCTTTATTCATTTTATAGACCACATCTGCCCTTTTTCCATTTCATATCCTTTTTTAAAAAGGTTTCCAATATCTTGAATATTGCAGGATTTAACCAATTTTGTAACAAACATGCTCTAGATTAAAGAATATAGAAAACAAAAATCAGTCCGGCATGCATTTTAGTGCTGCCAAGAGTACCTTCATCGGGGACCCATGAAAATCTTGGCAGTGCCCTTATGCCCCCACCTGTGATGCAGTAGGTAAGGGTGTGTGTATACAGTAAGCAGTAACAAAAAACTATTCCTGCACAGTCACTAGAAAGGCCAATTTTCATGGGAATGTTGCCTCTAATATAATGTTTGGGGGGCATTGAATGGGGGTTTATTCAATAACGAGGGTTGGCAGGTTATCCATTTTGGAATTTTAAGCCCATGTCTGATGTCCATTGTCCATTAAGATGAAGCCTTTCTAGCGTCTGGCCAGCAGCATTCAGGGAAATGGCAAGTGGCGACATAAGGGAGGTTTAAAACCTTCCTTATACTAATATGGGTGTCATAGTGACCCCCAAAGGTTTGCCAGCAGGCTAATAGTATGCATTGTTAAAACCTGTGAGCTGATATTAAGCATCTGGGCCCATATTTTTTTTTTTTTTAATACTTAAATTTTATTGTTTTGTGAAACATCAGGGTAAGTGGGTATAGGGTACAGAAAATGAAGAAGGGAGGGGGGGGGATCAAGGGAGATACGACATAGGTTTTCATGGGAACATGCATTATTCCATATGACAAGTTACGATTTTACATACATACATCCTTTTCAATACATTTCTGCTGTATACTAGTCTGTCTATCATCCCTGTTGTGTCATGTGAAACTTCTTTATGTGGGGAGTAACTTCGTCGTAAGAGTGAGGTAAGGATTAACTGAGGGGGAGGGGAAAGAGGGTAGTAACCAGGGCCTACAACAGTTATTGTCACATTGTAACTCATTGTGTTCCTGTTTGTTCGATCCAAAAAGCATTAGAGTGATTTGAGAGCAGTTATCAGTGTGGGGACCTATTATCCCCTGTTACCCTTCTGTATCGGTACCTCTCTCAGCTTTTTCCATGTAGGGTCGTTAGTGCTTGGTCATGGAATCTTAATCTGATTTGTCTTCATATAACATGTATTTCCCATGATATTGCTGGGATACATGGATAAAGGTGTAAATAAAAGTAAAAGAACGAGTGAAAGTAAAAGCAGAAATAAAAAGTGGGGTATTATTGGTATTGTTTGGTATACATGTTTGCCCATGGTTTCCATGTATCTTGGAGTATTTTGTGTTGTGTCTGTGAGGTTACTGACATGCATTCATATATGAAGTATTGATGGATTTTATCCATCAATTGTTGTTTGGTGGGGCAAGTGGGTTTTTTCCATTCTAACGCTATGAGGTTCCTCGCAGCCATTATGGTGAGGGTCACCACTTGTCTGATGGGTTTTGTTAGAGATAGGGGAAGTAACAAAAACAAACAAGTTGATGGGCTGAGGGTGAGATCGTCTACCTTAAAGCATCGGAGGATATCTCGTACATGCTGCCAAAGTGGTGTTAGGAGTGGGCAATCCCACCAAATATGTAGCATCGTGCCGTCAGCTTTTGCACATCTCCAACAAGTTGCTGGTACCGTGGGGTAGATTTTATGTAGTCTGCTTGGCGTCAGATACCACCTATAAATCAGTTTCTTGTGTGCTTCTGTGTGTGAGTGACAGTTTGTAAGGCCTTTGAGCGCGTTAAGGGACCTTAGCCAAGTGTCTCCAGTAGGAGAGTCTTCGTACTCTGTTTGCCACTGTCTTTCAAAAGGGAAGGGTAGATTGTCTGCCATGTCCAGTAGTGAGTTGTAACATATAGATAGTGACTTAGGTTTCGTTGGAGCCCGCCAGCATCTGTCATATATGAGGTCAATCGAATGATGGTCGTGTAGCGCAATGTCTGATCGTGTAAGCACATGTTGGGTGGTGATGCTTTTAAGTTGGAGATATTGGAAGACGGCTGAGTTTGCTAGTCCATACTTCCGTTGGAGGTCTGGGAAAGACATGAGCTTGTGTTTGTGGAATGTGTCCCCAATGTGGTTAACACCTTGTTTTATCCATGTGTTCATTGTCAGTGCTGGGGCTAGTGAGCTTAGTGCTGAAATCGGTGCTCTATGATGGAATTTGTTAGGTACTACCCTAGTGTGATGTAAATTGTCCCAATTTTTGATAGTGAGGATAGAGGTCTGATACATGTGGGTTGTGTGTGGTCTCATCAGTTTCGGTGTCCACAGGATTGGTAGCAGTGATTTTCCCGGTGCGGTGTCATGTTCCATGTCCGCCCATTGAAAGGTTCCCCTTGGGGAGTGAAGTTTGATTGCGGCTTCCAGAAAAGACGCTTTGTGGTATTTGGACATATCTGGAAATCCTAGACCCCCATGACCTGTGCGCTTCTGAAGAAGCGACATAGCTAAGCGTGGTTTACGCTTTTCCCATATGTAGGAGGAGAGTACTGCCTGGAGTTGTTTATAAAATATCGGCTTGACATAGATCGGCAACATCCGAAATTTGTACAAGATTTTTGGTAATAGTATCATTTTCACGGTATTTATTCTGCCTAACCAGGAGAGTTTCACTGCTTTCCATTGTTGGGTGTGTGTTTTACATAGTGGTATCAGTGGCTGGAGATTGAGGGCAAATGTGTCTGCGGGAGAGGGTCCGAGCTTTACACCCAGGTAGGTAAGGTCAGTCGATCTCCAGTCAAATGAATAAGTATTTTTGAGTTGCGTTTTTAGTGTATTGGGTAGATTAATCGGGAGAGCTTGCGTTTTGTTCTGATTAAGCTTGTAATAAGACATTTGTCCAAATTGGTGGAGCAATTGTATTAGCGCTGGGACTGATTTGTCGGGCGTACGCATTGTAAGTAGGATATCATCTGCAAACATAGAAAGACAAAATGTGCGGCCTTTGATTTTGATGCCTGTGATTATGTCGTGATGTCTGATTTTGGAAGCTAGCGGTTCTAGAGACAAGATAAACAGCAGGGGAGATAGAGGACACCCCTGTCTGGTGCCGTTAGTAATATTGAACGGTCTGGAGAGGAAACCAAAGTTAGACACTCTAGCCTTCGGGTTATTATATAGGGCCATAATGCCCCTGACAAGGCCCTCTGGGAATCCAAATTTGCGTAGAACTTGTTGCATGTACTCCCAGTTGACCCTGTCAAAGGCCTTTTCCGCGTCAAGAGCCAGGACTAGACCCTGGGTATGTGATTCGTGCATGTGGGAGAGGATGTTGAGGACTTTCCTGGTGTTATCGGAGCCCTGTCTGCCCTTAACAAACCCGGATTGGTCGTTATGGACCAATGTGGGTAGGATTCGAGAGAGTCTGTTGGCTAAAAGTTTGGCATATAGTTTGACATCTGTGTTGATGAGTGAGATGGGCCGAAAGTTTTGACATAGGATTGGGGGTTTACCCGGTTTGGGTAACGTCGATATATGGGCTACTAACATATCACTGGGTATGTGCCCCGAAGAATAGCATGCATTATAGAAGGTAGTCAGGTGTGGTGTGAGAAGTTTAGTGAACGTCTGGTAATAAAGGTTGGTAAACCCGTCCGGTCCTGGTGCTTTGTGTTTGGGTAGTTCCCTAATGGTTTTCTCTATTTCTTCTGTGGTGAATGGTGAACATAGGGCGTCTAGGTCATTGGTCTGTAGAGTGGGGACATCTATAGTGTGAAGAAAGTCTGCAATAGAGGTTGGGGAGGGTTGGACTGTTGCAGAGTCGTCTGCGAGATTATACAGAGAGCCGTAGTAGGACGCAAATTCGTCTACTATTTTTTGTGGGTCTATTATTTTAGCTCCCTGGGAATTCAGTAAATGAGCAATTTTCGATTTGTGGGAACGAGTTCTGAGTTGTGCAGCTAGTAGCGCCCCTGCCTTGTTCCCGTTAGAGAAGAACTTATGCTTATATCTCTGCAGGAGGTATGTAGTTTTTTCTAGCTCTAGATGCTGGAGATCTTTTTGCAGTAAGGTTGTTGCTTTTGAGTGTCTCTGGATGGTTGCAGTTTGTTTTTATGCGTGAGATCTGTAATGTCATTTATAAGCTTAATATATCTTTGTTTGCGTTGCTTCTGTTGGTAGCTGGCTAACTTGATAAGCGTGCCTCTGATGACGGCCTTGTGGGCCTGCCATACTGTTTCTATGCTGGTATCTTCTGGAAGATTGTCTGCAAAATAGGCTTCTATATCTTTTTGTATGGTGAGTGTTGTGTCGTGGTTTGTAAGTAATGTGTCATTGAGTCTCCATGCGCCTCGACCTTTAGATGGATACTGTTCTGAAATGTCTAGTGAAATGGGTGCATGGTCTGACCATGTTATGGGTCCTATCACGGCTCTCCGAATTTTGTCTATAAGTTTAGCGGGTATCAAAAATCTGTCTATTCTTGTGTATGTGTTATGTACTGCTGAATGAAAAGTATAATCTATATCAGTAGGGTGGAGTATTCTCCAGGGGTCTACAAAGTCATGACTGAGGACGGTCTGAACAATTTTGGAGGTCTGCGTTGTTAAATGTTTGGCAGCTTTAGAGTGGGTTTGACGGTGTGCTGAAGTGTCCATAGTGGCGTTTAGCAGGAAATTAGTGTCACCCCCTATGATAACATCTCCAAATTGGTATAAGGAAAGTAGGCTGAATATTCGCACAATAAAATCATGTTGGTTATCATTAGGTCCATAAATGTTTATCAGAGTATATGGGTTGTTGTTGAGATAACATTGAATAATCAAATACCTCCCTCTCTTGTCTCCTATTTTTTTCACCAGGGAGAAGGACACGTCTTTGCTAATTAGGGTGGAGACACCCCTTGCTTTCTTTTTGTAGCACGAGTGAAAGTCATGGGGAAAAAGGGTTGAATTAAACTTGGGTCTGTGGCCCCATTTAAAATGTGTTTCCTGGTAGAAAGCTACTAATGCATTAGATTTCTTAGCTTCTGTCAAGGCTAGTCGCCTCTTGTGGGGCGTGTTGAGACCTTTAGCGTTTAAGGAGAAGACTGTAAGGGTCATGTTATAATCTTGAGGGGGGTCTCAGTATATAGTATGCAGTCCCATTTTCTTCTAGTGGGCTTTTTAGCGCAGGGTATATGTTGTATTATGCGGTTACAGGGGGGCATCACCAATAGCAATAGATTTAGTTGACCATGTGCCGTAGCTTTATGAGTGACAGTTGGAAACGTAGTGGGATAAACTATAGATAAATCGATTATCGGTTGGGCACCTGTGTTGTGCTCTATGGATACAAAATAGGTTGTTGTAATGTGTGACAATTGGAATACATTGGTAAAACATAAAAAAGATAAAATAACATTAACTATGTACAGTAGGCCGTCAGGGAAGATACGAAAACGTATGGACGGCATATACAAGGCCGGTAGTGGCCTGGTGGGGGAGGTCGTTTACGAACCTGCAGGAGACTGATGCTCTAAAGATTTTATGCAGTCGTTTCAATTGCCAGGCATGAACTGGTATTTTTAACTGAGAGGAATAGTATATGGCCTGGGCAACGCCAATCTCTATGGCATAGCATTTGGTAACATTCAATAAAACATATATAACAGAACATATTTGAACATATACGACCTGGGGTGGTAGCCTGTAATAATAGTGGAATTTAGCTATAGTGTCTCTTGGGAGAGTTGTCGGGAGGTTTCTTGGCCGTGGGAGGCGATGTATCCTGTCTAGTAGTAACTCCGCTGGGGACAGTTCTGGGGACACAGCATGGAAAAGGTCCGCTGCAAAGGATGCTAAGTCCTGTGGGGATACATCTTCAGGGATACCCCTGATTCTGACATTGCTCCTTCTGTCCCTGTCCTCATGATCTGCCACTTTGTCTGTCAGGAATTCAAGTTTGGCAGTAATGCCTCTGCCAGTGTGTTATGTGCAGATATAATTTCGTCAGTCTTGTCCTCTAAGTGTGCTGTGCGCTCACCTATTGCCTGGATATCAGCCTTGATGTCCCTTGCCAGTTTAGAGAATTCAAGCTGCATAGAACTTTTCAATTCTGACAGCATCCTTTGTATTGAGGAGTCTGTGGCTGGTGCTGAGGTATGTGCAGAGATAGATGTGCTGTCACTCCTGTCTGAGCAAGAAGCAGGAGAGGACGGCCCGTCGGCGCCATCTTGGATTTTTTTTGGCGGCGAGGTGAGAGCCGAAATCTGCATTGCAGCCGGTTTCTGTTTCTGCTTCTTAGTTGATCGGTATGCCATATGGACCAGGTACTGAGGTGGGTCCGTTGGGAACTCGATTTCGCCGTTCTTATGCGTTTATAGTCGCTGTTGGTAGTCTCTTATGCAGGAGCTCGTGGTTTACGCGTCCATCTTGGATCGTTGCGTAGCCACGCCCCCCATCTGGGCCCATATTTTAACAATCCAGGTCTTGATTACAGCCATCTGGCAGCTTTCGGTCCAGATCAAATCAGGACCATATTCAGACTCTTTCAGAACCTGTGTTCATACTTTGTGCAAAGTCTGGATTTTGCAGTGTGAGTGGCCCCATACTCCAGCGAATGGTTTTCCACCTTCTAGCATGGAGCCATTTGGACTAAACTTTAGTTGTGGCTCTGAATATAATGTAGTAACAGTGGTAATTAGGCAGGTTATTACAGCTGAGATATATGTAGAATAGCTAGTGCAATAAATAGCTAGCTAGGTTGAGGAAACCGAATGGCACTACTAGCTATTTATTTATTAATTTAGAGGAGTCTTCAGATAAAGCCGAATGGGTCCCTGAATATTGACTATTGGGTTAATGTTCTGTGGCAGCTGCTATGACCACATGTCCACTTTATAGTAGAAACAGTTGTTGGACCGTGGACACATTTTTTTTGTGATTCTTTGATATAAGTCAAATTATATTGAGATACTTGAACGGTAGTCAGTAGTCTGTACTGATAGGGTAGACATTTACTGAATATGTTTTTTGTTTTTTTTCAACTGAAGTGTACTGTATAACAGTTATCACCTTTAAATGTGTGTATTGATTAACAGTGTGTGGATGCAGGTTAGGTTGACCAGGTAGGATACATTTTGACTTAACTTGCCTTGTGAATTTTTTCTTGTTCCTACAGGATCCTTTGTAGCCCATGGATCAGGAGGCGGCAAGGGGACAGCTGAAAACGAGGTCGGAAAGCAGGCAGGAGTTGGAGGGCGGCCGGCGCCGTCTGTTCGACGCGGCACCGGTCAGGCAAGGTGGCAGGCCATGATGAGGCCGCACAGGAAGAGAGCCCCCTGCCGTAAGGCGGGGGGCGGGAAAGCACGAAGGACAGCGGAATCCAGCATGACATGATAGCTGCCGGGCAGGGAGAGCGGCAAAAGGCGTCCTGGTGAGTCTGCCCCTGGTGGCATACCTGAGGGACAGGGTGAATGATGCAAGGGGCCAGCAGTGTAAAAGCTTTCCCCCTCCCCAATGAGCAGGCGGGGGTGGAGGGTCCAGGTTGGCGGGACACAGACAGAGGCGGCCCTGGATGGGGCCAGGGTCAGGTCAGAGGTGAAGGAAGGGGATAGTGAAAGCAGCAGGCGGAGTCTTCACAGGCGCAGCATAGCAGCTATGGAGGGGAAGGCCAGCAACCAGGATTAATTAAAGGGGCCACAAGTGGATGAGGCGGCCGGGGAGAGGCCAGGTACTGCAAGCAGAGGGCAGAAGAGAGGACAAGGACAGGTGGAAATGGACGTAAGGGACAGAGGCAAGCGGGAGCCCCCTGGGGGGCATTCTCAGGAGCAGGAACACAGGAGGAGCGTCAGCAGGTGTGAGTACGGGAGGGAGCAGCACAGGGACAATGACAGGCACAGCAGCAGCAGGAGGTCGGATGAGGGATGGAGGAGCAGGTGAGGAGCCCGTCAAGAAGTCGGTGTGGTAGAAGGAGGTTCAGTTCCTGAGAGAGGAGGAGGTCTCAGTGCAACGCTTCAGCTTCATCTGGCAGGATTTCACTAGGGCAGAGTCGTGACGCCTGCAGCCAGGAAGGTCAGGCAGCAAGAAGGAGCAGAGATTAGGACGACAGAACAGAGTGCAGGGAGGAAGGGCTGGTAAGGCTATATCAGAACAGACTACCCAGGTTATCTTCTCCCAGCAGGTCGAGGAGTGTTACTCCTACGGGTTTGCGGCGGGAACAGCGCGGACAGGAGTCGGCGTCCACCGGATACTCCAGAGCCTGGCAAGGTGGACGGAAGGGCAGCGCAGACGGGGGGGGGGGGGTTCGGGCGGTGAGTCAATAAACACACCACATTTTTTAAATTGCAAAAATCATTTTAGAGTCATGATCAAGGAAAGGTGGGGTCACCGGAGGGAGGTCGGGAGGCAGAAGTTAGAGTGGTGGTGACAGCGTGCCGGGAAGGGGAACATCCGACAGGGCAGGAGAACAGTTAGATGTGTGGCAATATTCCAGGCGTGGCGCGACGAAATGGGCATGTGTCCATCGCGGGGACATTGGGGGGGTCACTTGAAGGTGGAGGATAAGATTTGATTAAGGGGATTTGTAAAAACAAAAAAATGTTTCCTGTCTTCCGCTCGAGGAGTTCCTTGATTTAAAAGGGGATGATAGGAAGGAGGCCGGAAAAGAAGAGGAGGGGAAAGTCGGAAGTATCGCAAGATACTGAAGACTTTGGGAATTGGCTTAGGGCTTTTGTATCCTAGTAGGCGTAATCAGGGTAAGGTGCCCAGTTCCTAATGATGGTCCAGGAAATGCGCTCTTTCCGGGGGCTGCCGGCGCGCCCCCAGGAGGTGCGGTGCTGGCCGGACAGAAGAAAGGTCAATGCAACTGGGGACCATCTGGTAGGCTTGGATAAGGGTGTTCCGGAGGCGGTGGGAGTCACGGTGTCAACTGACGCGTCAAGAAAGGAAAACCTGAGGCAGGAGGGGTACTCGCTGGGGCTTCAGCTCGGAGCGGCACCGGTGACGATCAGTGCGTTGATGCCGTGGCTAAGGCAGTAAGCCTCCAATGAAGGTGCTAGTTTTATGGCTGGGATTGTTTTTGTTTTTTTCGCTATTCCATTAAAAGTCAAGTGGTCACGCGAGGAAGCCCAACTGGGGAGATGGCGGGTCCGTTACATCCCGCCATTAGCGGATCTGTGGGTGTCTCCGTGGGGGGTGGCAAATTCCGTCTGATACAAAACTTATCGCACCTGAAAGGGGCATCGGTCAATGAGGACATCGACGCAGACCTGTTCTGTATCTTTGGCATCATTCGGCCTTGCCGCCGAGTTGGTTCGGGGGAGCGGGACGCGTTCGATTATTGACGACCCTTCCATCTTTTGGGTTGCATGTTTGCAGGTGCCTATTGGTAACCTCTGCTTGCCAAGGGGCAGTTCCATTTCATGTTCCTACTTCGGAAGGTTGGTTCCTTCTGGGAGTGGGTGGTGAAAGAGGAATCAGGAAGGGGTTCCTTAGTACATCATCTGTAAGATAGCTTGCTGTGTGGGCTCGGCTGGGCCGTTGTGGACATACCTTACGGTCGCGGGAATCCTACCGCACGTCTTAGCTTAGGCTGGAAATTGTTTCGGTGGTAGGAGAGTGTCAATTGCCTGGGGATCAGTTGACTGCACTTCGGGAGTTCAGGGTGAAGGTACGCAGGTCCAAGAAGGTCACACTGAGAAATCACAGTTGTAAGTTCGCATGTCAGGTTAGTCGCGAGGAATGGGTCTGTAGCTGTTTCATGGTGAAGGCTACTTGTGGAGCCATTGCGGGTGGTATCGAGTTGTTCACAGATGCCTCTGAGAACATACCTGAAAGGGAGGCATGAAAGGTAAGTCCTCTTAATTGAAGTTGGCATCTTTTGAGTTATTTCCATTGGGAGTGGCCGTGGCTCTAAAAGGTGAAGGATTAAGGGACGAAAAGTCGTAATTCACGGACAATACGGCGGGATTCATGCGGTTTACCATCCAGCCGGGTCCTCGGTTCAGGAGGTACGCCGATGGCGGCGATTCGTATTACATTGCAGGCCGTTTAATATCGGGTGCAGGCACGCCACGTGCCTGGTTGGCGGAAGGTAGGGGCTGGTTACTTGGCTCGTGCACAAGGGGACAAGCTACGAATGGCGGCCCCAGGGGGCGCGGGAGGAGGGACAGGCCGGTCTGGAGGAAATGCGGCAGCTCGAGACGCCATGCTTGGAGGATCGATACGGAATCCTATGGCACCGGGAACGGGGACTGCCTATGTGAAGGTTTGGGATATGTGGGATGAGGCGGTGTGTTTCACTGGGGGGTCCCAGTCAAAGGAGGGGTGAAGGGATACCTTGCTGTGGTTCCTAAGCCGCTTGTTCTTTCAGCATTAGCTCCATCGGCAATGGACAGGAGCATGGCGGCATTGGCGTTAGGGTTCAAACTGACCAATTGGGAGGAAGTGATGGAATGTTGTCACGTCTGTCAGGCAACGCGGGTCTTACGGAGAGGTATGAAATATGTCGGTGACGAGCGGCTGGTTTCCTTGGGTAACGCAACGCCTGGTGGTGTGTTACTCTACTTTTGCGGTGAGTTTGTTTGTGGTGGCCTTCTCGGGGGCTTGGAGCAATTCGGATTGGGGAGCTGGTGAGTGCCTTTCAGGCGGGTGTTGGGGGGTTCTACACTCGGTTGTCGAACCTCAGTCGGTTAAGGTAACGATTCGGTAGAGTTGTACAAGAACGGATGTGTCTGGTAAAGGAGGTTTGGTAAAGCTATAACGCCCGGCGTAAAGTGCATCATGCTACTTGGAGCTTCGCCCAGACATCCCGGGTGGCTTACTGGTAAAAGGGGACGGATCGGCGCTGTCACGATTCAATTCCCGCAGGGGTTTGTTCGGAAGGCGTTTGACAATGTTGGGTTTGGATCCCGGGCACTTTGGGGCCCATGCTTCCCGGATAATGGCGGTGACAGAGGCGTCCCGTCTGGTTTTAAGTGAGGACCTGGGGAAACGTTTAGGCAGGTGGGAGTCAGTACGGTTTAAGTCCTGTTTACGTCCGGTCTATTTGGTTTAATGGCTATGGACGTATGGGTTTGTGTTTGGGGCTATGCCTTGTTGCTAATTACCTTTGTTTCAGGTTTGGTGACATGGTTGGTGGGCCACTCTTAAATCTAAGGGGCGCAGAAGGGAGCCGCAGTTAGGGTCAAGCGCAACTGGGCTTTCCTTTGGAATTGGTGGAGCTGGAGTGGTTTTGGTTTTCGGTGGTTTTGGTGGCAAGGCATTAGTGGAGAAAAATTTCCGGAAGGTAACAAGGGGTACTGTCCAGGATTACATTCTGGTAATCCGCAAGGGCAGGAAGGATATCGGCATGCTCCCGGAAAAGTAATTGAACAGGTGGAGGCAGAGGGAGGTGGACCGGCTATGGGAGCTGGTCACATGTGTGGTGGTGGTGCAGTCCAAGATGGTTCCTCGGTTATTGAGACATACTAGGTACCCGGTCGTGGTGGCTCGGTGTCCAGGACGAATTAATACAAAATTTATGGCGGTATTTATCAGATGTGGGGGCGGTGTAACAGTGAGACACAACAAACTGGGAGGCAAGCTCCCTGGGTACTCCAGGGGGGATGGGGTATGTTTTCAGATGTAAGGTGTGACCTGTTTAAATTGGGCCTTCAGGAAGGCATTCAACAGGCCTTATTCCGGTGTGGTGGGGGTCGCTCAGGAGCTTTAGGTGTCAAGTCCTGAGCTGTGGCGGGGAATGGCCTGGTTAAATCGGAGGGTAGATGGAGGAGAAAGTGGTCATTCTGAGGTTTAGTGTGGATTGGGCAGTGTTGCACGTGGTTGGTAGGTTCGAGCCCATCGGTGGCTCCGAACCTGGGGGTGTGGTGGTGTCTTGGTACACCCTACACTGGAACTGGTGGGTAGCGGTGTCTTGGTACACCCCTACAATGGATATGGTTGGTAGTGGTGTATTGGTACACCCCTACAATCGATATGGTGGGTAGCGGTGTCTCAGTACATCCCTACAATTTAACCTGGTGGAAATGTGGTCATATTGGGCAGCCAGTTTCTGTATTAACATGTTATTTAGATTGTTATCTATTGTTATTATTGTGGGGTCATTGCTAGGGGTATGTTGTGTAAATGGGGGGATGTTAACTTTAATAAGATTTGTTGGCAATGACCCCATTTGTTATTCCTTAATTATTTTATTAATAATTTAATAAAGCTGTGGACTAATTATTTCCAACAGTATAACCTGTGTCCGTGTTTTAATGGGAGTTTGGGTAAGGTTAGCACATATGCCGGCAAATCCGACTGTGCGCCTGTCATGTAGCCCATGGATCGGCGCAGCTAAGAGGAATAAGCCTTGACAGAGCCAGGAGGTAGGCATAGCAGCCACAGGAAGTTAGTGACAGCTAGCATGCTGGGTAGGGCGGAGCCATAAGGGAGTATTTACACCAGCCATTGAAGTGGCCATTTTAACTGAACCTAAGCGTACCTGTCAGTTGTCCCTCCCATCCTCCCTGTATTTGGTTAGGTTAGTTGATTTCCCATTTTTTCACAGCGGCGGGGAATGGCCTGGTTAAATCGGAGGGTAGATGGAGGAGAAAGTGGGCATCCTGAGGTTTAGTGTGGATTGGGCAGTGTTGCACGTGGTTGGTAGGTTCGAGCCCGTCGGTGGCTCCGAACCTGGGGGTGTGGTGGTGTCTTGGTACACTCTACACTGGAACTGGTGGGTAGCGGTGTCTTGGTACACCCCTACAATGGATATGGTGGGTAGCGGTGTCTTGGTACACCCCTACAATCGATATGGTGGGTAGCGGTGTCTCGGTACACCCCTACAATTTAACCTGGTACACCCCTACAATTTAATGTGGTCATATTGGGCGACCAGTTTCTGTATTACCATGTTATTTAGATTGTTATCTATTGTTATCTATTGTTATTATTGTGGGGTCATTGCTAGGGGTATGTTATGTATATGGGGGGGATGTTAACTTGAATAAGATTTGTTGGCAATGACCCCATTTGTTATTCCTTAATTATTTTATTAATAATTTAATAAAGCTGCGGACTAATTATTTCCAACAGTATAACCTGTGTCCATGTTTTAATGGGGGTTTGGGTAAGGTTAGCGCATATGCCGGCAAATCCGACTGTGCGCCTGTCATGTGGTTCTTGTATACATACGTTTTTCTGATAATGTTTTGATTCCCTAGTTATTGATTTTTCCTTTCTGAGGTTGGGTAATATATCACTATCCTGTATTACTCTTATCTTTCTGGTTCTGACCTATTATCTGCAATAGAGAGGTATTCTAGTGCTGACACCATTTTTTTACCATTAGAAACAAACATCACACAATTCTTAGCTACATGTAAAATTATTTTTTTTAGAATCGTATATTGTTTCTGCATTTATGTAATAAATTCCATAAAATTATTTAGTAATTCCCTTAATACCACTTCAAAGTAAACATAAAAAATACATACAGTAGTAGGTGGAGCAAATCTGTAAAATAATAAGAACATACAGCAAATAGAGCAATATGCAAGATCTAGGTATATTTTGCAGTAAAATGAGGATCCTGTGTCAACACTGACGAACGATCCATTTTAAACAAAATCTTAGCCCAGTAAAGAAAATCACCTATAGAGGAGCAAATAATGTAACCCCTTAAGGACACATGACATGTGTGACATGTCACAATTCCCTTTTATTCCAGAAGTTTGGTCCTTAAGGGGTTAAAAAATATTTTAGTAAAAAGCCATTTAAGTCCAAAAAAACCTAGCCATTTTTTAAATAACCTTGCAGGATTCTATGGATGCGACCTATGCCTACCATGCAAATAAACTAAAAATAAAACAAGACGTTTAGTGGATATAGGGAACATCACCAAAAAAACATATACTAAAAAACATAATCTGACGTGCCATTCCAAAGGAGTGATATATATACTGAAATGTTCATGCAATTTACTGTATGTAGGTAGAACTACTAGACAACTTAAGGTCCGAATTGCTGAACACCGAATTGCTGAAATATAAAAAATGGGATAGAAACACATTGCGTCTCCTTGCATTTCAAATTAACGTATGACCAAAATCAAGAAGGCCTTTTTTTCTATGCAATAAAAGAAGTGAAGAAAGACTGGAAGGGGGTGATTATGTGAAAAAAATAGGCAGAGTAGAAATTAGATTTATGTTTAATTTTAAAACATTAATTCCGTATGGCTTAAACTCAGATTTTAAGGTTTGCCATTTTTAATAATATTTATACCTATAGGGGACTACATATTCTATTTTAATATTTACGTAATAGTTATAGCATTACTAGGTTTTTATGAAATAACATAAAATATGTTATAATGGTACCATTACACACTGGTTATGGGCCATTGAGATTAAGAACAAATTTTATTTACATGAGTTTTAACATTTATTAAGTTTTTGTTAAATATTATTCCATTAAATGCTATTTACTACAAAATCTATCTGCTCTAAACTATTTAACACTTTTTATACATGTACTCATATGTTTTAATATGCATCCTTCTACACAAATTGCTTTGTTAATGTATTTTTATGTATTATTGCTAAAAAATAATAATTTTATATAGCATTGACTTAACGACATTTAGAGGCTTCATCCAATATGTTTTATTTATGATTCCTCTCCCTCCCCTTCCCCTCTTTCCCCACTCTATATATTCTGCCGAGTCTTAATATAGACTCAAAGAACAGGGAACCGTAAGGCAGGCGGTGGAACACACTCATGTGTTCCAAATAAGAGGGAATATACAAGCAGAATACAGGAAGAGGAAACTATTATGATGGAACGCAAGCCTGCGTTCCAGCTGTTACAAAGAAAACCGGAAGTACATCAGACGTGCACAGATGTTGCGTCTCAACATGGAATGCAAAACCGCAACAGGAAGCAAACCCCCGAAACTCAGGACACCTGGAAACGGTGGGCATTCAACGATTTAAAAGAGGGACATAATATAGATCAAACTACAGCAACTGAGGAAGCCTCCCAGAGAGCGAAACACGTTTTGCACATTTCAGGGACTTACTACTTAAACTGTAAGAACTTTTTATTAAAAATGTTATTGTTTTTACACTTTTGTGCACTTTATGATAAATGTTAGGTTACCTCCAGGCTGGCTGGAAGTTGGACCGTAGAAGGGATGCTCCTAGCGCTCACCAAAGGATAAAAAAGCACAACATTAAGCAGATCACCTAAATGGTTTCAGCCATAGCTTGCATACATAACGGTACATAATAGCAAAACATATATGTGTTTTCTGTTTATAATAAAAATAAAAGATACAAGTGAACTGCTTTTGCCTAGTTTTGCAAAAGGAAAAATAATATGATAAGTCTCACAGCAGAGCCTCTAACTCGCCCATGGGTGAGAAGCCATATGTCTGGAATAGAAAATTTAGGAGGTCAGCATTCTATGGGGTACACCTCAGGAATATCACATCAGGTTTAATATGACAGGAGAGTGTGAGGTGGGGGGAATAAAGGGGCCAAGCCCAATACCATCACGCGGTAATGTGTGTGAGAGAAAAATGCAAAATTAAAAGGAAACATTTTCAGCTGTGAGACAATAAAGAGAAAAATATAAAAATATATAAAAAAAGTAAAAATGTGAACAAGAACAGCAATGTTCTTGTGGGCTGAAAATCGTCAAGGCTTCCCCTTGTGTGCAGGCCTCAGGTTGTCACAGCAACATATGGGTCAACATTGGCTTGCCTTGGGATGAACGGGGTTACCCTGGATGGATCCCAGCTATAAGAGGGTGCAGCAGGTAAGGCTCTGTGAAGTGAATCCTGTGGCAAGCCCAGGGTTCCCAGCATGGCCTCTGCGGCAGTGATATCCCGGATGGGTAGCTGTGTGTCACCATGGGACATGTAGAGTGTACGCGATGGAGTCCATCTGTAGCGGATTTTATGTGTCCGCAGGACCATGGTGAGAGAGCGAAGAGATCTTCTCCAAGCCATTGTGCCAGAGGAAAGGTCAGCAAAAAAGGCGAGTTGCATAGATTCAAAGTGGAAAAGATATATCCCCCTAGCAGCTGCAGTGTCCGCGGCCGGACTTAAACTGAACCACCAGATTCTGTGCGGCTACAGCGGGTGCTCTGGTTGACTTTGGGAGCCTGAAGATGCCCTCCAGTTGTATCTTCTTGGCCTGTTTAGGGGTTAGCAAGGCCGTGAAGAGCTTTACAGGCAATGCAGCTCCTTCTATTTCTTCTGAAATACCTCTATTCTTGAGGTCATTTTTGCTGCGTGCGTCCTTGAGGGCAGCTAATTGCCGTTTTTCTGTCCCCAGGATGTGCGTTACTTCCTGGGATGATTTCTCCACAGTTGTGAGCTGTGGTGCGTGGTTGCTGGCGATTTGTTCGCTTGGAGCCAACCTGTGAGGCCAGAGAGGTCCAACAGGAGGGCTGCCACGTCCGCCTGTAGAGTGGTTTGCAATTCAGCTTGCAGGGCCTTCAGTACCACTGACTGGCGAGGAGTTTGTCTGCTGCAGGGCAGTAACAGGTTTTGGCCTTGGAGGCAGAAGGCCATCCTCCGCATCGATGGATAGTTCTTGGGCTCTCACCCAACAGCTGACAGCTGACAGAGTTTAGAAACATTATGTTATGGTTTAATAAAGTTATGGGGCTGTTGCCCTTACCCACTTAAAAAGGTGTCTAGCATGTTATTGGGGGGCAACTGTGGTTTTTATATGGGTCAGCAGTCATGTTTCCATACAGTTATGTTCTTTAATGTTGACATATTTCAAAATCAACAATTTTTTAAGTGAATCTTTTGATGAAAATGTTCAGAGGCAAAGTGCAATCCACTGGTCAAAACATTTCCAAGGCAGTCCACGCGACAAAGCTTTATAAACAATAAATCCAAACAATTTCTGGAAAATCAAGAACACACTAGTCTCTCACAAAGGCATATAGGAACAACTGTGCAAAGTCCTGAGGGCGCATGCAGTTATTATGGAGTGAATTGACAAGATCTTCAGTCCCAATTATACTGTCTATAATAAAAATATTTTCCTTTTCAAATACTTCTTCTATTTGTAGGTTGGAGAATGACATCTTGGGTAACAGTATGATAACCTAACCTTAAGATTTCAGTGGTTCCTGGATTACTTTAAGGTACAGTAGCGGCTATAAGCTAGTAACGACAATAGGCAGACTATGTCTACCAAATTGTCTTTATCTGCTGTCACTTCCTATTTTTATCTACTACCTTCTACAGACTATGAAGAGACTGCAGATCTGTCTAGCGGGTTCTATGTATAGACGTGCATTATTAATATAAAGGGTTAATGTACATTTTGTCCTCAATTGTCAGCATAGTGTGTATTGTCTTTAAGATGAGAAACATTAATAACATTTTCCTTTTTTTTAAGCTCACGTCCAGATATATGACTGCAGGACAAAGCAAGTGTTAAATTGTATTTTATACCTCATCTGTAATGATGAAGATTGAGGGGTGCGCAGGATTATTTTGAACAATATAAGTAAGTGGTTTTAGTGTCGGCAATCTTCAGACTGCCTGTCAAAGGATACATTTAAACTATTGTCATTTCAACCGGATCCCCATATATTTATTTCCACAAAAAGCCCATAGCTTGGATTTGTGATATACTTGAGGGGAGGGGGAAAAAGCCCAAACTGCATTTGCAGTAAAACAACACATAAATACATTCAAAATTTCTATTCAACATGGGAATCTCTTCTAAACTCTCTGTCATTTAAAATAGGTGTGCGCAAAAACAGGTTTTGCTGGGTTTGTCCTCCTAGCCCTTGTTTTGATCCCTTTTACATCATATTTGCTTACTTGCTATCAAGCTATAACATGAAAATTATGAATATTGACCTTCAAGTAAAGTTAGTGATCGTTGAGTAAAAAGTTCACATTTTGTGTCTCATTTTTTTTTAGCTTTGTTTGCTTTTTAATTTTTTTAATTATTCTTTATTTTTGTTGTGTGCAGAGCTGGCAATGTAGGTGTATCTGAGCTGACAATAGGCAAATTACATACTGGTCCCCCCACAATGAGTTTCTAGGGATGGAAAGGTGAGTGACCAGGAACGCTATATGGCTCAGTCCAGGAGCCCCATATCACCCTATGCCCACCCTGAGCAAAGCACAGTCCAGCACTCTGGAAGTATACTTCAGTCCTGTGAGCCCTGATGGAAGCCTGTGGGTGAGTATATTCCTTAGGAGTGGGGTTCCCCGCTGTACCCTCATCACCTCAGGAAACCTGGTTTTGAACTGTATTAATATTCGCCTCCATGCTGCCTGGAGTTTGGACGAACCTCGCTGTCTGTTCCACCGCCATTTTAGGGCTTCCCAGGACACCTGTTGAAGACCTGGGGCTGGCTGCTGATCCAAACTATCACTTACTTGCAGTGGGGCAAGTTGGTTATTTACTTTTTTTATAAGTAAAAATTAGCGAGTAATTTTAAAGGAAGCACTAATGTTTCAGTTTACTTGATCAGATAAGAATTAATTCAGAATTAAATGTCCTTTATTAATGGGCCATAATTGGAATATTTAAACTGCACAGCTGTGGTGAGAATGAATGTATATGGGGAAATGGATTGCCCTGCAAGTGCAATAATAAACAAACATTCACCTGTGACAGGAAAACTAAAATATCTCCTTGAAAATACAGTATAAATAATAAATTAGCAAAACTTTTTCTTAAGGCATTGTCAGAAGATCTAAAAAAATATAAAAATCAGAATTGGTAAAATAGTCATAGAGAAGACTCTTACATTACAATCAATAAAACCTCTAGTAACATAGCAGATATATTCGGTGTTCCCCCTAAGCATTTTTATGAGACATCCAACGTTAATAGTTAAGTAGAGAATCCCACCCTGAAGTTTGGTTAAGTACATTGTGTTCCTGCACAAAACACTTGTCTGCATTTTTTACTGTAGTATCCAATACGTGGTCATATTGGCACATTTGCTGCTCCACAAGTCTGGGTGCCCTCATTCCACTCAGTTATTAGTAAATGCATTGTTTTGAAGGTACATGTCAAGCACCAAAACCACTGCAGCATGCTGTTAAACAATTTAAGAATAGGTTGACAACTAACCTGGATTCTGCTGAGCGCATGTCACCACCTCCCCTGCTGCCTGAACGTCCTGCACAGGTCTTTTGTTAGCTCTACTGAGCTATGACCTGTTGTGCAGGGACAGCTCATGGGCTGAGAGCTTCAGTTCAGCTCTTTCAACCTGTGAGTGCAACCCTGTTTGGCTGGGCCTAGTTCGTGGCAAAATCGTACGGCAGCAAGAATGCATTGTAAAATATCTTCCAAACCGTCTAGTCTCTGCAAGTATAACAACCTACATGTGTTGTCCAGTACATACAGTCTAGGTGCCACTAAATCTGGGATAGAAGATTATGCACATGAAACCTATGCATTGAAGCAGGTAATTTGGGATAAAAGCAATGACCCATTTAGCAATTGCCCTGCTTGTATAACCCCCTGCTCTGTGTATATATTTATTAGTCTCAAATAAAATATGTCTTTCTTCCCACTGATTTTCCTATGTCTGTTTAGTCACTTGAGACTTTCACTTCACTTATGTGGCATTGTACATTGAAATGTCGGTGTATATACAGAGTAGTCTGAACAATAAAACAAGCTAAATGTGGAGCATCCAAGGAAACTAGTATGAAGTATCTCAATGTTTACTTATAAGCCCCTCCCATATTGGTTGCAACATATACCAATGGAATAGTATAGGGGCTGGGTCTATGATATATATTCTCTAATTCAGCATTTCCCAATTGGTGTTCCCCCAAATTGGGGTTCTGCAGCAATTTGCCCACCGGGTGGCACTTAGGGCCACCAGATGGGTTTAGCTAAAACCTATAGTATCGAATGCTATAAGAAAGTGACAGCCTGTCACTTCCTCCCAGACTTAGAGAGCGCCGCACAAGATGATAAGAGCCAGCAGCAGGTAGTGCGCTGCTGCTGACCTCACACACCAGCCTCAGCCAGCACCACTCATACAGAAAAAGGTAAGCTAAAAGGAGGGATCTGTGTGTCAAGATGTGTATGTGTCACTGTGGTATCTGAGTGTGTGTGTGTGTATGTGAGTATGTGTGGATGTGCCAGTGTGTGTATATCTGTGTGTGAGTATGTGCCAGTGTGTATCTGTGTGTCAAGCTGTGTGTATCTGTGTATTTGTGTGTCTGTGTGTGTGTGTGTGTGTCAGTATGTATATGACTGTGTGTATGTGTCTGTGTGTTTCTGTTGGGCCATTTGTATTAATTTGTACATTAATACAAATGGGAAACATCAAGCACTTTATGCAAATTAGTAGGCAATCTATAAAGGGATTTAAGAAAAGAAAAAAGCCTTCCTTCAAATTAATTTATGGTGACCTAATATGTTCCCATTGTTAAGGCATCAATCTTGATTTTTTTTAGATATATTTATTTTCCTCTGAAATACAGGAGATCTGTAGCACTGTGTGCACTGCGAGAAGACCCAAGAGACAAACAAAGTGACGTAGTCCAATACTTGAGACAATAGCCCATTTCCAGGCTGTTGTATCTTGCATCCTGTCAGATGTTCAGATTTGTGTTTCTCAGTGAGTCTCATTGACCTTTTGTAAAAGAAAGCAACAGTTTAGCTCATGACAATCTTATCACGTAGCTCATGTCATACTGAGATAATATGACAAAGAATAAAACCATACACATGGTATAATGCTGAAAACAGGAACACATGCATTTAAGAATGTAAGGTCTGTGTTAGCATGTGGCCACAAATAGATCATACTTCTTAAAACTGTGTGGTATCAATTTACTAACCACTGATTTTACTTTATAACTCTGAGCTAAGAAATGGTGCAACTCTGTTGAAGCAGTGGAGAACAGCAGATTTTAAAAAATAAAACAAAAACAAAAAACATGTTTGCACTTAGCAAAAACATTTGAAAAGAAAATGAGTTAGAACTTGAAATGTTTTAGAAACACACAGGTGTCTTTTCTAACAATGGCTATTGTTGGTACTCCACATGTTGGAATTGTACCAAGATGTTCAGTCACACATTAGGCAAGCTGAGTGTCATGAGAAATCTAGTTCCGAATTACCCATAAGACAGCATAGGTGGCCGCCCAAGGCACAACTCAGACGTGGTCCTCTTTCTGCGTCTGTAGCTCCAGCTCAGTCTATGCGCGGCGCGGGCCCTCCTAATCAGCTCTGTGTCCCCTCAATATTGGGTGCACAGAGTGGTGCATTTACTGATAAAGTTTATTAGGATCAAGAAGAAACCAAATATACAATGTTTTGGCCAGAGTGTCCTCCACGGGACCAACAGGGATGCTCCCTCCTGCCAAAAGGTAAACAGGAGGGAGGCAAAAGAACACACAATCAGAGACTACACATACAACACTCAGACACACAACACTCAGACTCATCCATACACAAAATGTAACCAACACACAAAACAGTCAACCAGTACAAACATGGACACTCAGCCTCCTCTATCAACTCTTAGCCTTCTCCACACACACAACACTCAGGCACTACATGTAATCTCATACACACACACACACAGCACTCAGTCACTCCCACATACATACAAACCACACACAGCACTCACAGAGACCAGCGCTCTAGGAGGGGCTCCAAATCTGGTATTCTGCCTTGGGCCCTCTGCAACCTTAATCCAGCTCTGTGTAGTGTCATCTGGAGTGTTAGGCTATCCATCCCAGTCTTTTTACATACTAGTGAGCTTGTTGTGAACTGATAATAAACTAGAATTTATTTTTTTGTCAGAAGATTTTCCTTTTCAGATATAGGGATGTTTTTTTTATAATTCAGATTTCTTCGCCTAAATTTTATAAGGTATTTAAATATACAATGTATAAATGTTTAACACCATACAAGTATTTTCAGACTGCATAAATCTCCTTTATCTCCGAAGCTACTTGGTCAATTAATAATCTAACCGTGATAGACTGAATTAAACAGCTTCTGTCTCGTTTCATACAATTATAAGATGTTTCTCTGGTGCACAAGAATAAAACTCGTTAGTTGCTACATTTTAATCCTTTGCTTTAACACTTTACTGCACTTGATCATTGAAATCTCCCAACATAAAAGTTCTTCTGTTCTCCACACAATTAACATCTAGTGGAAAATGCACAATTTTAATATGTAAAAACACACACAAAAAAACATGTTGACCCATTATCTAATGAGGAAAACCACAGGCAATAGATACATTAACCCATCATTCTTTAGGTCTTAGGTAAAGAGATTGCCTTTCCTGTATGCATCTTCACACCTGATGTGCTTATTCTTAAGAACATGATAAATATTCATGTATTTTAAATTGCATGTGTTCTATATACAAACGGTTGGCCCAACACAAGCAATAAATAATTAGATGTGGCAGTAAAATGTCAGCAATAAACACTAATATTGATGCATATTATAATAAGCAACTCATTTCTTGACTTTCCCTACTGCTCCCTATAGACACTCGTCCTATGGATGTTTTTAATTAATGCCAGCATGGTAAAATCGGTGCAATATAATTGGCGTTAACAGATGAATATTCAAAGTTGTTATTTTAAACTGCAAATTAGCACCAGAGCAATCTGTATCAACATTGCTTCAAAGACATACGTATGTTGTGAGATATATTGTTGGGTTGGCATGATATCTGCAATAGATCAACAATTTACACATTATTATATATAAAGGTTTCATAATAAAGACTCCTTATTCATTGATATTATTATGTAGAATTTGGAAATATACTTGAAAATAAACACTGAAAGAATAATCATTGTAACGTTTTAACCCATTCCTTTCAATTAGATATGTGTGTGTGTGTCTGTCAGTGAATGTGTGTCTGTCTGTCAGTGAAAGTGTCTGTCAGTAAATCTGTCTGTCTCTCTGTAAGTATGTCTGTTTGTCTGTCAGTGAGTGTGTATTGTGTTGTACTGAAGAGAAAAACATGTCAGCATTGAGTTGACATCTCCTAGATACATAGGGGATCAAATATTGTAGTGATCAACATACATAGTCTAATACAAATGATGGAAGGACCCCTCTATCCTACCCAGAATATACATATTTGCTATACGAAATGCATGCAGACCCAAGCCCCTTAAAAAACTTTAATGATAAAAGTACAAAATGTAAATTATGAAATGTGATGAATAAAAAAAGAAAAGTAAGGGAAAGCAAATGGGGACAATAGATGGTCACCTAAAGAAGCTACATGGCATATTAATGTGCCAAGAATCTCTAGATAGCTTTTATTTGTCCAAATAAAGCATTCTCATTACAATATCACAGCTCCTGCAGATGCTCGAACAGCTGTCAGAGAATCTGTGGAAGGGGTACCACTGAGAAAGGAGGGGAACTTATTTATGTCTGCCAACAAGCTTCAAGGAGCTCTGCCAGAAACAAGGACACTTGGAAAAGCCCTTTATTTTTGCAGATTTTATTTGGCAGGGAACTTCCTTCATAAAAAAACACATATATATATATATATATATATATATATATATATATATATATAAAATGCAATGATCTGGCACTCTACCTTAAATCAGATTGGTATTACATCAACCAAGGTGCTGCACAGCGTATATAATAACAGTTGAATGAAGAGAGCACTCACTGGATTTTCAAAAGGTGTATTAGTGATAAGCAGAACGATCAACGTTTCGACCCAGAAGGTCTTTACCTTTTGAAAATCCAGTGAGTGCTCTCTTCATTCAACTGTTATATATATATATATATATATAAAATTAAATAAACAAATTCGTTTTGCAGTATTTTTTTAGTTTGAAATTGCCAATTTACCATTTATACAGTGGGCATCAAGCAAAAAAATAAATAAATAATTGAAATCCTTTAATGGGAGACTATAGTCACTAGAACAACTACAGTTTAATTAGTAGTTGTTCTGGTATGTATAGTCTGTGCTTTTTAATGTAAACACTACCTTTTCATAGAACAGGTGGTGTTTACAATGTTGGCTAGTTACCCCTCTAGTAGCAGTCACGTAGACCGACACTAGAGGTGCTTTCTGGGTCAGTGCTGCACAAAGTGCATTAAAATTTGTAGATTATGTTAACGTAGTGTACGTATAATCTTAATTTTAATAATGACAGGAGGCGAGTATTTTGCATAACTTTCTTTACTTATGCCTCCAGCAGCACAAGTCAATCAATCAAAAACTTTTAACCAATCCTAGGCCAACATAGCCTGTATATAAGTCTTTGGTGGGCGTGTCTATTCCTCTTTCTTTGATGTGTGAAATCCTGTAACGTCAGGTTGTGGAGTGTCCTTTAAACTGGAACTCTGTAACTTTAAACGAATGTAGCTTGGAGTGAAGCTTGAGAGGAGTTGTCGCCCGGTATGCGAATCATCTTATGCTGGAAAAAAACAGAAATAGGTGAAAGGTGTGGAAATGGACTATTGTCCGCATGCAATACCTATATATCCAATTTAGTTAATTAATATATCTAAAGTCTGATAATTACATTAACAAGTCTATTGAGTTGTTAGCTACAGTTATATCTATGCTGAAACTGTGTATGTGAGATTTCATACAGTATGAAGATATCGGTCTGAAGGTCGTCATAACTGTCTGTTAAATGCTGAATGGCGAGTATTGGGTGGGAATAAAACCAATGTCTACGGGGGGGAAAATACTCGCCTCCTGTCATTATTAAAATTAAGATTATACGTACACTACGTTAACATAATCTACAAATTTTATTACATGACAGGAGGCTTCCTATTTTGCATTTTTAACGCTGTGGTAACAACGAAAAAGATGCGTGAGATGTCTGTCGAAAGTAGAAAACTCTGAAGGTGTTTTCTCTAGTCCAGTCTGCCGAGCGCAAGATGTCCGTAAGAGATGCTCCCGCCGAATATGCACGCGAAGCCGCCGCCCCGCGTACCGAGTGGGCCCCGAAATTCGGTTCTACACCTGCCAGGGATAAGAGCCATCGGACCCATCTAGCCAACGTAGTGGTAGTTACGGGTTTGTACGGTTTAGTGTAAGATACCAGTAGTTGACCCGATCGGTGAAAACGGAGCGTTTCGGTAACCTCTACGTACCGCAGTAGGGTGTTCACGACGCATAGCCGCGGAACCGTCGGAAAAAAAGGGTAAGATACGGATGTGGAGTCCGTCTTAGTCCTGCGAGACACCGTGAAGGTAACCCCTTCTGGTGTTACAGTGAAACCGTTTACGTCAAAAGCCCTAACGTCCGCGACTCTGCGAAAAGAAACTAAACATAGAAGGAGAGTCAATTTGGCTGATAGTTGTCTCAGAGACAGGGCCTCGTTGTCCGGCCAGTTCCTCAGGAATTGGATAACTACATCTACATCCCAGAGAGTGTTATATTTCGGGGCCGGAGGTCTGGCTAGTCTGATGCCCCTAAGCAGACGGCATATTAGGGTGTTTTGACCCACTGGTGTACCATCTATTGGGGTGTGGGCCGCCGAAATGGCGGATCTGGTGATATTAATTGAGCGGTATGCTCGTCCTTCTGAGAAAAGGTTTGACAGGAAATTTAGAATGTAGGGAATAGGTGCTGTAAAGGGATCGAGGTCCCTTTCCATGCACCAGCGATTCCATGTGTTCCATGCGGATAGGTAGCTGCGTCTAGTGCCAGGTGCCCAGGAGTCCCATAATAGGTTTCTAGTCGTTTGCGATAGGCCTGAGACATTCCAGGATCCCCGGAAAGATTCCAGACCACCAGTTCCAATCGGTCTTGTGTAATCAACGGATGAGGTTCCCCGTCCGGGTTCACTAGGAGGAATGGGAACACTGGTAGGAGTAGCGGATGGTCTTGAGACAGAGCTAGAAGGTCCGGGAACCATGCTTGGCTCTTCCACAATGGTGTGATCAAGATTAGAGAAGTCCTTGCTCTGCGTAGCGGACCTCTTACTTGTCTTATCCTGTGGAAGGTAGTGGTGTCCAGGCGCCAATCGCTGCTGTCTCTCCAATGTCGGGAGAACCAGTCCGCCGTGAGGTTGTTGACTCCCGGTAGGTATTCTGCCTTGATCGTGATGTTGCGGGGTAGGCAGAAACGATAGATGTCCCTCGTCGCTTCTGTCAAGGCCCGTGATCTGGCTCCGCCCAGGTGGTTTATGTACCGGACTGCCGAAAAATTGTCCATGCGCAAGAGAATGCAGCAGTTGGACATGTTCTTGGCCAGGCTCCGGATTGCGAAGGAGCCCGCTATCAACTCCAGGCAGTTGATGTGTAGGAGTTTCTCTTCCTCCGACCATGGTCCTCCGGTGGACGCCTGTGCACAGTGGGCTCCCCAGCCCCATAGGCTGGCGTCCGACTCCAGGACGAAGTCCGGGTTCGGACCGAATATGGCTCTGCCGTTCCAGGCCTCCATGTGGAGGAGCCACCATCGGAGTTCTTTCCGAATTTCTGTTGACACTGGGATCCAGTGGTCGTAGGTCTGTCCTTGCCTCAGGTGATGGGCCTTTGCCCGTTGCATGGCCCGGTAGTGTAGCGGTCCTGGGAAGATCGCTTGTATGGAAGATGACAAAAGGCCTATGATTCTGGCCAGGAGGCGAAGCGGAATTGAGTCTCTTCGAAGCACCCTGCGTATCTCTTTCCGTATTGTTGCAATCTTTGAAGTGGGTAACCGGAGAGTACACGTTCTCGAATCTATTTCGAATCCCAGGAATTGAACCACCTTGGCTGGTTGGAGTGAAGATTTTTCTCTGTTGATGATGAAACCCAAAGACTCTAGCAAGAGCACTATGGATCTCGTTTGAGATTGAAGCCTGGGTGCTGATTCGCAGAATATCAAAATATCGTCCAGGTATATTAGGCAGCGGATGCCCTTCTCTCTTAGGTAAGCCATTACCGGCTTCATTAGTTTCGTAAAGCACCATGGTGCTGAGCTGAGGCCGAATGGGAGACAGGTGAATTGGTAGGAGAGATGTTTCCATGTGAAGCGAAGGAAAGGACGGCTGACGCGAGCTATTGATACCGATAGGTAGGCGTCCTTTAGGTCTAGTCGGGTGAACCAGTCGTGTTGCGACAATAGGTCTCTTAGAAGGTGGATTCCTTCCATTTTGAAATGTCTGTAGGTGACAAAAACGTTCAGTTGCCGTAGGTTGATGACTGGTCTGTAGTCTCCGGTTTTCTTTTGGACTACGAAGATGTTGCTGAAGAAACCCGTATCGTCTGGGGCGGGTTCCACCGCCCCCTTGTCGAACAGGGTTTGGATCTCCGTATCTATGATTTCGGTGTGTAAGGCCGACGCTCTTATTGGTGGTGGGCGTCGGTCCTGTACCGGGGTGTCTGAGAATTCGATCTCGTAACCGGCTACTGTATTGAGGATCCAGCTGTCCGAGGATATCTTTTCCCATTCCTGTGAAAAAAGAGACAGTCTGCCTGCAGTCATGTGCGAATATAGAAAAGGTATGTCGGGAATGCTCACCTGCATTGAAGCGTCCGCGTCCACGGGTGCGGGTGCCTCTTGAACGGAAGGATCCTCGCTGGAAGTTGGATCTCGAGGTTGGAAAGAATGCTTGAGATGATTGGTGTCTGGGGCCTGTAGGCCAGAATCGGCTGGTGGCTCGGCCCCATTGGCGACCAGCCCTGGCAAAAACTCCCCTGCGTGGTGCAGTGTTACGAAATACTTGCTTGATGGAGGTCTGAGCCTTATTCAGAGTGGTGAAGATGCTCACATGTTTCTTGAGCTCAGTTATGAATGAGTCACCAAATAGCTGACCGTTCGCTAGCGGTCCCATCTCTTTCTTGCCCAGCTCCATCAGTTTCGGGTCCATTTTCAATAATGCAGTTCTGCGGCGTTCTGCGCACATTGCTGCATTGGTGTTGCCCAGCATACAAATAGCCCGTTGTGCCCATTCGCGTATAGTGTGGGCATCCAGTGTAGTGCCTTGGGAAAGGGCTAGGTCAGCCAGGTATAGCATTTTCGCTAGAGGACCCAGGATGTCAAGGAGCTTGTCTTGGGATTCCCTAAGGCCTTTTTCTATCCCTTTCCGCGGGTCTCGGCCCGCGCGGGACATGAACAGGGATACAGTAGAATCGAATTCTGGGGTCACTGCGATTTTGTCTGGTAGAGTTGGTCTTGGGCATTCTGCCCGAAGCCTTGCCCTGACTTCCTTGTCCATTGGCTTCCTCAGCCAGAAGTGGATGAACTGAGCCAGGTGATCTGGCAACCCCCATTCTGTCGATCTTGGGTGTCGGATCGTGCGGGGGTCGAACATGGCCGTCCCCTGGGGGTCTATGAAGGTGCCCTCTTCTTGATCAAGGTATGTGTCTTGATCGCATTCCTTGTCTTCTCCTTGGACATCTAGCCAGTCTTCATCATCCGAGTGTGAAGCCTCCGCCTTCCATTCGTCCATGATGTCGAGCGATGGAGGGGGACTGCGATCGTCGTCCTCTGAGGACGGAGAGTATGGAGGGGAAGGTTCTCTCCTCGCTGCCTGGCGGCTCTTTTTCACTGGAGCTTTGCCTCTATGTCTCTGGGTGTCCGATACGGTGCCCTTCCGTTGCCGTTTTATGGCGTGGAGGTCTCCGGGGAGGACATCTTCCATTACTTCCGTGGGTAGATCAGTAGCTGTATCGGGTTTTGGGTTCTGCATGAGCAGTCTGCCAATAGCTTTCTCCACGGAGGCGGCTACCGCTGAGTTAATAATAGTTTGCCAATCTGATGGTGGTAACTGTGGTGAGTCACTCATCTTGTGTTGTATGTTAGGTCTGTCTGTGGAAGACAGAAGAGTGTTAGGTTCCGAAATATGTGAAAAGCCGTAAGATACAGCTTTCACTATTAATGTGGTGTCATATATAGAGTCACATATATAATGGTATAGCAGGGGATGAGCCTGCTAGTATTGAGTCACTTAGTTTTAAAACAGGGGTGAGACTGTTTGTACTAAGACACTTGATTTATAGCAGGGGATGAGCCTGCTAGCAGTGAGTCACTTGCATACATACAACACTTATGTATTTAGCAGGGAAGAAACCTGCTGGCACTGTATCATTTGATTTGAAACAGGGTATGAGCCTGCTGGCACTGGCACTTGTATTATAGCAGAGGATGAGTCTGCTAGTATAGTGACTCTTTGTGTGTAGCAGGGGATGAGCCTGCTTGCACTAGTGACTCTGGATGGAAAGCAAGGGATGAGCCTGCTTGTATTGTGACTTGATAAGTACAGTAGGGGATGAGCCTAACTGTATTGTGCCTTTAAGATGTACAGCAGGGGATGAGCCTGGCAGTACTGTGCCTTTAAGATGTACAGCAGGGGGTGAGCCTGCGTGAACTGTGCCTTTAAGAAGTTCAGCAGGGGATGAGCCTGCATGAACTGTGCCTTTAAATATGTGCAGCAGGGGATGAGCCTGCAGGCACTGTGCCCTTAATAGGATTGTATGTGACAAAGGTATATGTACACAGTATGGAAAAAACGAGTATTAGAAACTAAGGATGGGTCGTTTGAATAACGACCGTAGGAAACGCTAATGGCCGTCGTGGGTCTCGCGAGCGCGAGATCCAAGATGGCCGCCGTTCGCGCCAAAACGCTAATGCGGTCCGCGATATGATCGCGGTCCGCCGTCCGTTACAAAGGTCGCCCTGAACGGAATAGTCCCTCCAACCCCACACCCTTCTCCTGAATAGTCTCTGTATTACCTCCCTAACACAAAAAAACGAACGCGGTCGCGTAAAAACGCCGCGGAAAGATGACAGGGAGAAAGGGAGACAGTGGTGAGGAGAGGGCAAGAGGGAACAGTACAGAATAAATAAATGAACTATATTACTGACAGTATTAAATAGAAGAAACCAATGAATTTCTAACAGTATAAAAGTCAATAAAAGTCAATAAATCATTTCAGAAGTAGTACTCTGACCTGTGCCTTCCGGAAGCAGCAAAGAAAGAGGGATAGACACGCCCACCAAAGACTTATATACAGGCTATGTTGGCCTAGGATTGGTTAAAAGTTTTTGATTGATTGACTTGTGCTGCTGGAGGCATAAGTAAAGAAAGTTATGCAAAATAGGAAGCCTCCTGTCATGTAATAAAATTACACCAGGTCCCTTATATGTAGGCTGTGTGTGTGTATGTTAGATGTCTGTGGAATTGCTTGTATTGTGTACATGCCAGGTGATTGAGTTGTTGTGTATGTGTGTTAGATATTTGCAATGGTAGTTCTGTATGTGTGTGGTAAACTCTTTATTGTGGAACGGGCTCTTTTGTGACTCTTTCACAAAACTGTTGTTGTGGAACTGACTCTCATAAAACAAATGTGTATAATGTTTAATATTTACCCCCTTCCCCTTTTCTCCTGCTTATTTTTGGCCAGGCAAGGACACATGAATCTATGATGATCCCTGGTAATCCGGTGGGCAAAGCATGTGGCCTGCAGATCCAGTGTACCTCTTTCGCCCGCTTTGGCAAATTGCTCAGAACAACTGGATCACAAAGAAGAGAGCTGCAATCAACAGCCTTTAATTTATAGATGGACATTCCAGGCAAGAGGGAGGTCTCCTGAACACAAAAAATAAGAATAAAACACATTTTATCAATATAAAATAAGTGCATTTCTCTTTAATACACAGTAAAATGCAGCAGTAAGGCATTTTAAAGTGGGCTTCAACGCAGCAGTCGGGAAATGGTTGGATAACAATTTCTGAATGAGGGGTAATTACTAAAATCAGAACACACTGTGGTCCTGATTGTGTTTTTACTTGCTTGTCATGAAAAGAATAGATATAAATGACCAATGACAATGAAAGAGAGGTTAGATTTGATTGATGATCCTAGCAGACTATAAAGGGAGACACTGATAAATTACTAAGATGTTAAATAAATATTAGATATGAATTCTGACAAGAGCACATGTAGGAGAACAATAAAGCCATAAAGTGGAGCACAGTATAGTTTTAATAGTGATATTGTTGTGTTCAGATTCATGATTTTGACACTGCAGATCTTTGTGGACTACATTTCCCATGATGCTCTAAAAACCTGAGAATATGTATTTGCAACAATAAAATCTTTATTTAGGAGTCCACCACTGTAATGCTCAGCAGCTCTAGACAGGGCCAGTGCAAGGATTTAAAAAAATTTGCCACCCCTCCGCCCCATGTGACATCACAATGCCCCACCCATATGATCTGCCATATGAACTAACGCCAGTGCTGCACACAGTGTGTGTTTACATTAAAAAGTGTGCAGGGCCAGGCTATAGACACCGGAACCACTTTATTAAGCTGCAGTGGTTCTGGGGATTATAGTGTCCCTTTAATGTGAGTTAAATTAGAGCTTAATGTCACTAATAATATACTAGATTGCCTACTTAGAACCAGATGAGGATGGTGATGGGCTCTGGCTGCAGTTTGGCTCCACTGGTCTGGTGTAGAACAGGATCTCTGGCAGCTGTTTGTAACTGTGGTCACAAAATTCAATGTTCTGGGAGAACGGGAAGCAGCTAAATTTTTTGGGGCCCCTTATATAGCTCAAGGTCTGGGCCCCAGGGCCTGACGGTGAGTATGCCCGCAAGGCCCACCCATAAGTCCACCTATATGTTCCACCCGTGAGTTCGCTCACTGGGAGTGGAGTGTGTAGGGGATGTGATATGTGTTATTGTAGAGGATCTAATGTGTGTGCTTATGGAATGTAGTGTATAGGGATACCAGTTTGTGTAGGTGATGCAGTGTGTTTGTGTGTAGTGGAAGCAGTGTGCGTTTGTGTATAAGGGATGCATTGTGTGTTTCTGGTTGTGTGTAAGGAATCTGCGTCTGTATGCATAAGGGATGCAAGGTGTGTGTCTGTAAATGTGTGCTTTGAGTGTGTATAAGAAATGCATTGTGTTTCTGTGTGTATGTAAGAGAAGCAGTGTGTGTGTTTGAATGTGTGTGTAAGGGATGCATTGTGTGTTTCTGTGTATGTGTGCAAAAGATGCATTGTCTTTGTGTGTAAGGGTTGCATTGTGTGTATGTGTAATGGATGCATTGTGTGTTTCTTTGTGTGTAAGGGAAGCATGTTGTGTTTCTGTGTGTGTAGGGATGCATTGTGTGATTCTGTGCATGTATAGGGATGCATTGTGTGTGTGTGCACGTAGTGTGAAAGAGCTCCCTGTCCTGCCCCTGTCCTATAGAGCTCTCCCTTCTGTCCCTTAGAGCTCTCCCCTGCCCCTTAGTGGTCTCTCCTCTCCCCCCACCCTCCCCTAGTGGTCTCTTCTCACACCTACCCTCCCTGTGTTCTCCTCACCCCCGCTTCTCCTTACCCCCTCTCCCTGTGTTCTTCTCACTCCCCCCTCCCTGTGTTCTTCTCACCTCCCCCCTCCCTGTGTTCTCTCATGTCCCCTTCCCCTCACCCCTCCCTGTGTTCTTCTTACTCCCCCACCCTCCTCCCTCTGTTCTTCATACTCCCCCCAGTTCTTCTTACTCCCCCTCCCCTCTTCTTCTTACTCCCCCCTCCCCCAGTTCTTCTTACTCCCCCCTCTCCCTATGTTCTACTCACCTCCCCTTCCCTGTAGCGTGGCCGAACTCCTCTCCGGTCCGCGGTACAGGAGTTTGTTTCCTGTACCCAGCCGGGACTGATAGGAAGTGCACACTGAGTGTGTGCACTTCCTATCAGTCCGGCCAGGTACAGGAAACAGATATTCCTGTACCGCGGACCGGAGAGAAGCTCGGCCACGCTACAGGGAAGGGTTGGTGAGGAGAGATGTAGTGCTGCAGCTGCCTGAGGCTCTCTACAGGCTCTAAAGGGCCGGCGATGGGGGTGCAGGGCTCACGCTCCTATATGGCACCTTATAGGAAGCGCCGGCCCTGGCTCTAGAATCCTACTGTGAAAATATGTGACTATGGGTTTCACTGACACTACATTAGAATTGCAGTTAAAGATATGCACGTGCCAATTATTGAAACTATGGGGGTTCTTTGCTTTATGCAATATACAAATGCATTAAACCACATGTAACTGTCTCTTGTTTAAGATTGTGTCTAGTGTATTTAATCTTGTAGTGCTATATAGCTCATGTAGTGAGGTGTAATAGGTTCATGCCTTGAAATAAGTATACTTACAATAATAAATGAATAATGATTATTTTTTTTAATTTAATTATTCCGTACAATTAAACAACATTGACTTTTATGTAATTTCAAATTGAGTTAATGAAAGCTCTTATAAGTTGAAAGTCTATTGTCTCCAGTGGGGATCTGAATAACTTCCATTAATTGTAGGTGCCCTCCACAGATTCTAGTGGACTTCATATTGAGCTTGGCCAGGTTCTAGCTACCATGTAATTAATGGCTCAGCCTTTTTGTAGCAGACCATGTAGATAATGTACTTGTCAGGTTCTCAGTTGATGCTGATGCCAGACTACATCCCAGTATTGCAGTGGTTAATGTTGAATCCTTCATGTACTAGACTGAAGGAGCCAGGAATAGTGATTGCTAAGCTTTATGTATAATAGTAAAAAAAAAAAAAAACTAATTATATAGCTTACACCGGATGAAGAACTAGAAAGGTACTTACTAGTCCAAAGAGTGGCTAGGCTAGTAGCAATCATCTTTTAGGGATGCAAATGGAATATGGTAAGCATGTCAAGTGAAAGAAAAACATATATCAGGACTATAAGCAAAACCTGGTTTGGTACACAAAATATAACTATTCCAAAGACCAGGAAATCCAAGGCACAACTACAACCAATTCAATAATTAAATAAAAATGGGACTATAGTCCAACAATTAGTGAAGGAACTGGTTCTCAAAGCTCTGGCACCAGCATTGGTAGGAGGAGGAGGTTTAGTTAAGTGAAGTGAGCTCATCTAATTGGGCTTCACTAGCAAGGCTTTGGTTAATGGTCAAGCTTTAAATCTAGGCCAAAGTGAGTGGAACACATCAAAATCAAGGCTATTCTAGGGTAGAAAAACAGAGGAGATTTGTGGGTGGAACTATGCAGAGCGAGTGATAACTCAAAAAATGTAACTGATCTGACTAAACAAACTGAATCGTATTTCCATATAAATTCAACTCAGGATGTCACTCCATTCCCACCTGGGAAGACCACAAGGCTGTTATTTGGGGGTATCTTATGCAGATAGGATCCTGGGCCAAAAAACAAAAACAACAACCTATTTTGGAGCTAAGCTCTAGGATTGTTGACCTGGAGGACTAACATAAACATTCCAAATCACTGGACACTAAAGGTTCTTGTTAGCCACACGTTTTGAGCTGAGAGGCCTCCTTACACTTCATGCTAAAAAAAAACAACCTCCTTCTCACAAAAAAATCCTATTACATGTAGGGCAACAGAAGTGATAAATAGTTGGTTAGTGCTCTAAAAACTAGACATCAGGCCACTTACATAGCTAAGATGATGGATGATTATGGATCAATGAGACACTAAACCCCAGACATCACTAAAATATTTTAACAATATTACCAGGGATTGTACAAAGAACGTCCCCAGGACCCCCATTGGCGGACATTAAAACTTAGCTAGTAAGCCATATACACAATACAATCCCTACCAATGAAGGCTCCTTACTGGAGAATACTCTCACTAGAGGGATGTATCTGGGCCCAGACGATTCCACTTAAAAATACTACAATATATTTGGTGCTGTCCTAGCCCCACACTTCCTTCGTGCCTTCAATCCTTTCACAACTATCCCCCTTTTCCTCACTTGCTCTCAGAGGAAGATATCATTATACCTAAGCCCTATCTCACTCATAAATGTAGACCTCAACATTTTTGATAAACTCCTAGCTCTACACCTTCAGCCCTTCTCACAGGATATTCCAACCTGCTCAGTCAGGTTTTGTATCTCAGACAGAGGCAAAAGATAACACCTACAATCCAGGTATAGATCCTTAATCTATTATACGTGACTAGGACTTCCAAAATTCCATCTCTCCTCCTGACAATAGACTCAGAAAAAGCATTTGACAGGGTGGGCTGGTCCTATCTCTTCTCTACTCTTGAGTGCTTGGACTTTATGAGAAACTGGCTTGCATAGTTACATTCTCTCTATTCATCTCCCACTGCAAAAATATAAATCAATCATTATTTGTTGCCTTTCTCCATAAAAAATGGTACCCGACAAGGATGATCCCTTTCCCTCTCCTCTTTGTGCAACCATGGAACTCCAATCCATTCAATTGCAATCTCTCATTGAGTGGATAAAAGACTCTTACATCGAATATAAAGTGTCTTCCTTAGTGGACGGCCTGTTTTTTTCTATTAGTAACCCTTAGTCCTCTCTCCCACTATTACTGCAAGAATTGGAGTCCTTTGGTGCCTCATTAGGTTTTAAGGTCAACTACAGTAAAAATGTTATATTGAATCTAACTGTACCATCACAAAATTTGAAACACTGAAGTTTAGCTTCCCCTTTGAATGGACCAATAAAGCCACTAAATACCTGGGGATTATGGTGCCCTCTTCCCTTACAGAAACATTTTAATTAAATCTCCCTCCTCTTTTACAAACTATAGTCCAGGACCTGTCCTAGTGGAACCTCCCTCATTTTAGGAGAGTGAACATTGTTAAAATGAATGTGCTTCCTCATCCATTGTATGTCATTCAAATACTTCCGATTCAGATTCCACTCTCATTCTTTGCTTCCGTGCATGCAGCCATCACAAGTTTTGTGTGGGCTAGCAATAAACCTAGACTAGGCTACTCAATTCTTAATATACCAAGGAGTCCCCCATTGAGTAGCTTAATCTATATTTATTTGGAATTTTATTGGGTTGGGACTATCAAATGTATACCACTTCAACCTTGCAAACACATTGAATAGAATGTATCACTGGACGAAATCTGATATATCTAAGCAGTGGCTATACGTTGAGAATAAGTTGTCTCGGTCACTCCTACATATTTTTTTCTTGGCAGAATGCCCTGGTAGAGTCTTTCGCTGCTTTGCATATCCAACTATGATTCCTACTCTGAATGTATGGAGAAACCATAAAACAGCCTTTTGACTCTCCCACCCTATATCCCAGTTGTATCCAGTTTGCCATAAGCCCTTATTCCCCCCAGGTAGATGGGGATAGTCCCTCCTTTGCCCGTCCTCCACCATATATGTTAAACTAACAGATGCTATGAGGGATAATGATGTCATATATCTAGACCAGCTTATACCTATTTTTTTATACCACCAAATGTGCCAATTATTTAGGTCCACCATTCCACTGGGACAAATACACAAATAGTTGACCAAATGTGAGACCCTACACACCGACTGGACATTGGTACACAGAGACTTATCAGTATTTTACAAAATGGTGCAGGAGGTTCAGGCCCGAAAACTACCCATCCCCTGTTAAAACCTGGTTTACTGACTTGGGGATAAAACTTCCAGAAGTGGAATAGAGGTGAAAATTGTATCACCTACACTCTCTAGTATAGACATCAATATGAATTAGTAAACTACAAACAACTGAGGAGATGGTATCACACACCCAGCATCCCACACAGGATCTTCCCAACAACGTCTGGTAGCAAGTTGAGAAAACTATCTACACTAATAACATCTATTTTAAATACCTATATCCTAGGCACATTCCATGGGTTTCTATTTCACAATTCCCCTCTCCAATTTAATTGTAACCGCTCAGTGCTCCAATCCCACCTATTAAATGCTGCAAACTTATTGTTTCCAGTTCATTGGAGAGCCTCATCTCCATCAACTGTTAGAGAATGGATAGACCCGACGGAGGGCATTCAGATAATTCTCCTTAGGTCACTTATACAACTTATTTGTTAAGATCTGGTCTCTTTGGCTTAGCTTTCTTACTCAACCTGCCATAGCATGACAACCTACAACAGGTGTTTAGATCCATGGGATTCCACTGATGTACCTAAGCAAAGTTAGGTATAACTCTGCTGTGCACCATTCTGAGAGAGTTTTGTTTTTAGCGGAAGCTACTGAAAGCAGCTAATTGTTACAGCTAAGTTTTACTAAGATGCAATAATGAAGATAATGGTATAGGTGCAGCCTAAGACACCAGTGAATTTCCAGATAAAGATGATTTAGGTATAGGTACCGCTTTATGCATTTATATATTTTTTTTGTAAATCTGTTTATTAAGGTGTAATAATCAGCGGAGAGGTGGCTCGCAGGCCAGACGAAAAGATAACATTTCCGAGATAAGGTAAAGCGAGTATAAAATTTCCGAGAACCAATACAGTACAAGTAAAACAGTACTAGTACAGTTAAACGTTTTAAAATCAGGAGTTCAGAGTATTGATCTATTTGACAAATCCCGTGTTTTCTTCCCTTCAGATGTGGGTGCAGAAAGCGAGTTTCATCTTAGAGTGCCTTCGTGATGTATGTGTGAGTGTATGAGTGTTCACTCATGACGTGTTGTTGTTTTTGGCTGGACATAGACTATGGCCGGAGCTCGCCCGTGGAGAACAGGATTTAAATATGTCGGATGAGCAGTCACCACCTCAGAGGGTTGAGGTCAGGTCAGAGAACGATATAGTTTAGGAGAGGGAAGTCAGTGAGTCTCGAGGGTAGCTCTATATAAGGTCGGGCCAGCAAGAGTCGGGTGGTAGATTATGGCCAATGACACCATCGAGTCTTCCATATACGTGGTAGTGTCAAGAGTGGGGTCCTAACTACATTCCGGAGTGCGCCTGTAAATAAATATAATCTATTCAGTGGTGCTGAGGTACCCCGTGCTAAGTAAGTTAAATTAAAGGCCCATCACACAGCACACCCACGTCACGAAGTCCCCACCCAGAGTGTCTAAGTGCTTGGACCTATGGTAGAAAACCAAGTCCTAGTGCGGGTGCTGACCCTTCCCACGCAACATTTATCTATAGCAGAGCCCGAGACATGTTCACCAGGCACCCCCACCTCCACGTCACTGAGTTCCCTACTTTTATGCATTTATAGAGCTCTAAACCATAGAAAGGACATTTGTAGAGGGTAAGTCTTTGAGTTCCATCTTGGTAGAAGGCATGGACAATACTTTGAGAATTGGTACTAGCATAAGCACTGGCAAAAATTCAAAGAAAGGTACTGATCAGGATGCAAAAGGGCTTAATGCAGCAAGAGTCAGAACTGGGTGTTACTTTAGGAAATAGCAGCTGTGACACTTTCATAAAAATTACCTTTGGCTTTATAGATGCCGATATGTGCACTGGAACCTTTATGATGACTGCAGTCAGTAAGAACATTAGCACTCATTCATGGCTAGGTATGGATGTCAATTGGTACCAAAACTAACATCCTAGTGTCATTGCGAGTATTAAATGTGACTGCATAGACAGTTGGCATTCCAAGTATAGATTAATTGGAGTAGGGACCAGAACGTGACAGTCAAGAGCTAAAAAATATTTTTTATGAGACAATCAGAAAGGGCAGGCTCTAGCCATTAAATATGTGGATTTTTATTTTCCCAGCAACAACAAATGATTATTGGAATATACTTGGAAGAGGTATTTATATTTTTACACAAATTTGCCACCCCAGTAGCCTAACTAGAAGAATGTTCAGGCTTATTTACTGTAGAGGGAGTAGGAAAGTTAATAACCTGATAAGCCAAGTCTGCTGGGCCACACATAATATGATATGTGGTCTCTCATTGGACCCCTGTACTGGTAATCTGTAATGTATCTATGGATAGTTTCCTATTATTGGTTTCCGAGAAGCCTAGGATGGTGTTAATTTAATCAATACAAACCGAAAAAAATATTTATTGGGAGACAATAAATTTCCGATAAAGATGACTGGCTCTAATTAAATTAAGATGTTCCAGTTCTACTGCTTTCCTACATACTCACCTGTTGATCGAACCCTCTATGTTGCTCTTTTGCTTGCATACTTACATCTTACCTCCTCTATATTGCAAGCTGTTTGATCAGAATCCTCAATAACCTTTTATTAATCTTAACATTTCCTGTTTGTAATAGTTTGTTTCTTATTTGCTAAAATATCTCACATTAAAATTTTAAATCACTGCAGAATATGTTGAAGCTAGATACAGGATTATTCACTACAGTGAGAATTCAAAATTAATTCAAGGTGCATTTTATGGTTAAGGCAAAAGTAGCTGAAACGAAGGCATATGTGGGAATTTTTCCAATTTTGTTATTTTGGCCTTAAATTTTAAATTCACTTTTGAATTCTCACTTTAGTGAATAACCCTGTTAAATGTCAATAGTAATAAAATCACGTAATTTTGTGGATTTCTTGTTCCTAATGTCAAGAAAAGCTAGATAAGTTGTAAAACTTTCAGTTTTATTTAAAATCCGTGAGTGTATTTACAAAAAGCTATTTTAATATCACTAAAGGTTTTGGCATCGACAGTGATATATATAGAAATGGTAGCTACTCATTTCTTGAATTTGCAAAGTTCTGAGTTCTGAGTGATATATTGTCTAAACAGTGATTTGTGACTTAAGTCCAATCATCTTGTAAAATTTAAGCTAAAACAGGATGGAAACAAGTGTGTGCTTGTGTCTTTTTCCAATACAGAAATAATTATTTGGATTGATGACCAACATGAAGGATAATATATTTGTTCTTAAATTAGGCACACTATATTAATATGTATATACAATATGAACTGCTGATGCTGTTCACTAGCCAGTAATGATTAAGTGTTTTGAAAAATGCTCCTCTTCCTTGTCTCCCTGTTCAGCCGACACTAAGACAGATAGCAGATAAAGCAACACACACCTTTCCCTGAGACAAGCATTACTCCTGAAATAAGTGGCATGTTGAATATGCCTCTGGCAGGGCGACTGGACTGAACGTTTAATAAATGTGTATATTATAAAATGTACACTATATTTCTTACTCTGCTTTTCAACTTTAAATCATTTTCATGCCCCTCTTTTATATTTTGGGTTGTACAGAACTATACATTATTTATTCAGTGTATAAAGTTTAGATATGTGTCTTTGCTGATAAGCAAGAAAGAAGGGTAATATATATATATATATATATATATATATATACAAAGTGCCTTGCATTCACCCCCTTGACTTTTTACCTATTTTGTTACATTACAGCCTTAAGTTCAATATTTTATTAATCTGAATTTTATGTGATGGATCAGAACACAATAGTCCAAGTTGGTGAAGTGAAATGAGAAAAATATATACATAAAACTATTTTTTAGAAATAGAAAACAGAAAATTGGCATGTGCGTATGCATTCACCCCCTTTGTTATAAAGCCCATAAAAAGCTCTGGTGCAACCAATTACCTTCTAAAGTCACATAATTAGTGTAATGATGTCCACCTGTGTGCAATCTAAGTGTCACATGATCTGCCATTACATATACACACCTTTTTTGAAAGGCCCCAGAGGCTGCAAGAGGCACCACTAGCCAAACACTGCCATGAAGACCAAGGAACTCTCCAAACAAGTAAGGGACAATGTTGTTGTGAAGTAAAAGTCAGGATTAGGTTATAAAAAAAAATATCCAAATCTTTGATGATCCCCAGGAGCACCATCAAATCTAGCATAACCAAATGGAAAGAACATTGGCACAACAGCAAACCTGCCAAGAGGCGGCTTCCCACCAAAACTCAAGGACCGGGCAAGGAGGGCATTAATCAGAGAGGCAGCACAGAGACCTAAGGTAACCCTGGAGGAGCTGCAGAGTTCCACAGCAGAGACTGAAGTATATGTACATAGGATGACAATAAGCCGTACGCTCCATAGAGTTGGGCTTTATGGCAAAGTGGCTAGAAGAAAGCCACTAGTTTCAGCAAAAAGCAAAATGGCACGTTTTGAGTTTGCGAAAAGGCATGTGGGAGACTCCCAAAATGTATGGAGAAAGGTGCTCTGGTCTGACGAGACTACAATTTAACTTTTCGGCCATCAAAGATAACGCTATGTCTGGCGCAAACCCAACACATCACATCACCCAAAGAACACCATCCCCACAGTGAAACATGGTGGTGGCAGCATCATGCTGTGGGGATGTTTTTCAGCAGCAGGGACTGGGAAACTGGTCCGAGTTGAGGAAAAGATGGATGATGCTAAATACAGGGATATTCTTGAGCAAAACCTGTAGCACTCTGTGCGTGATTTGAGGCTAGGATGGAGGTCCACCTTCCATCAGGACAATGACCCCAAACACACTGCTAAAGAAACACTTGAGTGGTTTAAGGGAAACATGTAAATGTGTTGGAATGGCCTAGTCAAAGACTTAAAGATTGCTGTTCACTGGTGCAAACCATCCAACTTGAAGGAGCTGGAGCAGTTTTGCAAGGAGGAATGGGCAAAAATCCCAGTGGTAAGATGTGACAAGCTCATAGAGACTTATCCAAAGCAACTTAGAGCTGTGATTGCCGCAAAAGGTGGTTCTACAAAGTATTGGCTTTAGGGGGGTGAATAGTTATGCACATTGACTTTTTATGTTATTTTGTCCTATTTGTTGTTTGCTTCACAATAAAATAACAAACACATCTTCAAAGTTGTGGGCATGTTCTGTGAATTAAATGATGCAAATCCTCAAACAATCCATGTTAATTCCAGGTTGTGAGGCAACAAAACATGAAAAATGCCAAGGGGGCTGAATACTTTTGCAAGGCACTGTATATATATATATATGAATATAATTTTCACCAGCTTTATTTACTGTATGGGGAATATATATATATATATATATATATATATATATATACTCCCCATACAGTAAATAAAGCTGGTGAAAATTCTTCTAGTTAAGTCACTAGTTAAATACCCCTGTCATGTATATTCCAATCCATTTGTTGTTGCTGAGAAAATAAAAATCCACAGATTTAAGGGCTAGAGCCCGTCCTTAGATTGTCTGATAAAAATATTTTCAGCTCTTGACTGTAGTCACATTCTGATTCAATGAACTTTACAATATTTACTTGGAATGCTCTCTCTGTCTATATATATAATAATCCAATAAGAAGGGGCAGATACTTACATTGTCCCACAGCGGAGCATCTAGACAGTGGACATTTATTTTATGTCTTTAAAAACAATTTGGAGCTAGTGAGTGCTCTCAAATCTATATATATATATATATATATATATATATATATATATATATATATATATATATATATACACCGTATATACTCGAGTATAAGCCGACCCGAATGTAAGCCGAGGCCCCTAATTTTACCCCAAAAAACTGGGAAAACTTATTGACTCGAGTATAAGACTAGGGTGGGAAATGCAGTAGCTACTGGTAAATTTCTGAATAAAATTAGATCCTAAAATATTTATATTAATTGAATATTTATTTACAGTGTGTGTATATAATGAATGCAGTGTGTGTATGAATGCAGTGTGTGTGTATGAGTGCAGAATGTGTGTATGAGTGCAGGGTGTGTGTATGAGTGCAGTGTGTGTATGAATGCAGTGTGTGTATGAGTGTAGTGTGTGTATGAATGCAGTGTGTGTATGAATGCAGTGTGTGTATGAATGCAGTGTGTGTGTATGAGTGCAGCGTGTGTGTATGAGTGCAGCGTGTGTGTATGAGTGCAGCGTGTGTGTATGAGTGCAGCGTGTGTGTATGAGTGCAGGGTGTGTGTATGAGTGCAGTGTGTGTATGAGTGATGTGTGTGTATGTATGAATGCAGTGTACGTGTATATGAGTGCAGTGTGTGTATGAGTGCAGTGTGTGTATGAATGCAGTGTGTGTATGAATGCAGTGCCTGTATATGAGTGTGTGTATATGAGTGCAGTGTGTGTATGAGTGCAGTGTGTGTGTGTATATGAGTGCAGTGTGTGTATGAATGCAGTGTGTGAGTGCAGTGTGTGTGTATGAGTGCAGTGTGTGTGTGTGTGTGTGTGTGTGTGTGTGTGTGTGTGTGTAGCTGAGCCTTGGTGGGGGGTGGGCAATTTTATTATTTTTTTTAATTATTTTAATTAATTTTTTATTATTATTATAATTTTTTATTTAATTATTATTATTATTTATTATTATTTTTATTATTATTTTTTCCGTCCCCCCTCCTTGCTTGATACATGGCAGGGAGGGGGGCTCTCCTTCCCTGGTGGTCCAGTGGCATTGGCAGTTCAGTGGGAGGGAGGGGGGCTGACAGAGAGCACTTACCTCTCCTGCAGCTCCTGTCAGCTCCCTCCTCCTCCGCGCCGGTCCGTGCAGCTCCTCTGTCAGCTCACACTGTAAGTCTCGCGAAAGTCACACTATGACCCCGCGGCTCTCGCGAGACTTACACTGGGAGCTGACCGAGGTGCTGAATGGACCGGCGTGGAGGAGAAGGGAGCTGACAGGAGCTGCAGGAGAGGTAAGTAACCGCTCTGCAGCCCCCACAGCCCCCTGTCTGTATTTTGGCAATGTAAATTGCCATAATACAGACACTGACTCGAGTATAAGCCGAGTTGGGGTTTTTCAGCACAAAAAATGTGCTGAAAAACTCGGCTTATACTCGAGCATATACGGTATATATACATTTTTTATATATATATATATATATATATATATATATATACTGACTGGCCTTGGATTCCCCACACTTTTCCTGACAGACTGGTGAGTGCCCTCCTCCCTCCCACATTTTTATCCCAAATGTATCCCTTCTGGTCCCAACCCCTTAGCTCTGGCAACAGTCATGTCCTCCCTTCCTTGGCAGTCCAGGGACGTACATGACTGCTGACCCCACACATCCCGTTGCCCAATAACACACGTGAGACTTGTGTTTGTTGGGTAAGGGCAATGGCCACAGCTTTATTTATTTTAACCCCTTAAGGACACATGACATGTGTGACATGTCATGATTCCCTTTTATTCCAGAAGTTTGGTCCTTAAGGGGTTAAACACCAAATGCCAGCAAACATTTCACCCTGTCAGCTGTTGGGATGCTTCACCAACAGACAGCTCTACCATGAGATAATCCAAGAGTCCAGAGCAGCCAGCCCCCGCTATCAGCTCTCAGCAGGCTGCGACCCCCAAGCTGCCACGGCACCTTCTTCCACTGTACTGCGCTGTCCAGGACTCCTGCCACCGCAATGACGACCTATACCCCTACCTAGCCGCCATTGCGCACAGCCTCGACACCCGTCCGCAGGCCCGCTTTAAAAATGTCTAATCCAATTAAGTTTAAGTGAACCCCATCGTTCCGCATCAAGTTTGTATTGGCCCGTTCTGATTTCACATGCCAAACCACAAAACCCTCTAGGCGGCGAACAAATCTAGACATCATCACATTAAGCTTACGCTGCCCTCTCTCAATACCCTGTGCATGCGGCAACCCGACACAGCCTGGGCACTATCTCTGACTACACTAACATCAGGTCTGGGAAAAGAGCAAAGCAGCGCGCCAAGTCCTGTCTAATCACATGTATCAAATCAAAAGTTCTAACCGGCCCCAACTAATTTCCCCCTGCATGAATAACTAAGGTAACTGGACCTGTAACAAATCTGTGCAACGCCACAAATTCCGGATAGAGCTGCGGACAGGAAAGCCTCTTGACACCCTGCCATGTAACCCGAGCTCAAACAAAAAGCCCAGATTCCTTCCATATTGGCACTCCTCAGCTTGTCAAGCAGCCCAATAAATATACGAGTGACCCAGGATCCAGACATAACGAGGGCTGGGACCCTACAAGACAACATGTATAACAAGTGAGGACGAACATAAGATTGATAGCAACCAGATTCCCATCTACCTAAATGCCTAATATCCACAGCACTATACCTCAACAGACTCGCCTGAGTGGCAGCCTCAATTCTAAACGAGTGAGCGGAGTACTCCCGGGCACCCGCTCCACACTCCACCAGTGAACCCTTCAACATCAACGTAAACCGATAGCGTGTCAACGGAGATCCATCCTGGTGAACCAACAAAGAAGAACCCACCGCCCCGGGTCTAACACCCAAGTAACAGATAAACAGCTGAACTGGACAAAACTCACCTCCAGTAGCACCAATCCATACCCATGCACCCTTACCTACCTGATATGTTTTTGATCGATGAATCAGGAGATCCCCTGCCCTATCCGACCAATGTACATCTGACAAAAGAAGAGGGGAAACCGAACGTAAATTCCGTACCACTAGCTCACCCATCCGAAACGCCATGAAGAAACAAAATAAATATGCCACACGAAACAACAGAACCCCATATTCTGAGAAACATACTATCTGAAGAGACAACAACACTCTCTGAAACAAATCAAAAGTAATAGGACGCTGATAATTGTGCCCTCTCCTAAGCCTCCTACACCGCAAAACTCGCTTCTCTAGTGACATCCCTCCAACCCATAAACCTAAACAAAAAAGATAATGCAGCCACCGCTTTTTCTGCTGTCGAGCATGACTTACCCTGTCAAAGTATACCTTCCAAGAAAACCAACTCGAATCCCTACCGACAGCCATTGACTCCATATGGCCTTATATGCTCTCCAAGAAGACTCTGACAATGAATCCCAATGAATCCCCTCAAGCCTCGAAATCGAGATCCCATTAGGATGATGGCAACCTCCGGCCCATGATTTTCACTTCCGGTGCTGACCTCCGAAACTGGTCCCACTGAAACCGAGAAAGAGCATCAGCCACCACATTCAGCATGCCCGGCACATGATGTGCCTTAATCCACATGTTAAATCTCAAGCTTAACAAGACTAACCAGCGCAGCAAAGCCAAAACTGGGGGCGAAGCGGATGAGGAACGATTAATCACATGAACAACACGTGTGTTGTCCGTGTGAAAAACACAGTGCGATCCCGGAGAATGTCTCCACAGAACTCCATAGCCACCACGATGGGAAACAATTCGGCTCCACAAATAAGAAATCATCCATGTAATTGGTGACCGCACAGACGCCCGCCGCCTGCACGGTGACCCATTCCACGAATGATGAGAACATTTAAAAAAAATAACATGATATGGCACAGCCCATGGGAAAGCACATGTCATAATAGAACGATCCCTGAAATTGACATCCCAAGAAATAAAAACAGTCTGGGTGCACCGGCAACAAGCAAAATGCAGAATCGATTTCCGATTTTGCCAACAGTACCCCCACCCAGCTGCCAGAACTAGTTCCAAGGCCCTATCGAATGATGTGTACCGAACTCTACAAGCCTCCTTATCGATATCATCATTGACCAACCCACTCGAAGGGTATGGCAGGTGGTGAATCAATTGATAGGACGCTGCCTCCTTCTTGGGGACCAAGCCCAGGGGAGAAACCCTCAAGTTGGGAAACGGGGGACAATTAAACGGCCCTGCAATATGCCCCTGCCAGACCTCCCCCTCCAATTTTTCAAGGAGGATGGCCTCCTTACCCCTTACCGAGCAGAGATTTTTTTGTGAAACTGAACTGAAGTCACAAATGGAATCCAAAACCCCAACAAAAAATTGTCAAAAAGAGTTTGCGCACCATCCATTCTAGGATACCTGTCTAACCACCAGCGCATCCTTGTGACGTTCACCGACGTCCTCTCCGCGAGATATGTCATCCAGTCCTGATCCCTTACCTGCGCTTGTCCTTACCTTCTTGAAGCATCGCAAAGTGGGTGTGCGCCTCCCCAATGAGAACATTTGTGTTTAAACCTGCAGGAGCTAAGCCACCTGCAGTGGCTCTCATTGAAGAGCCAACACACCCCTTTTTTGTGACCTGCCAAGGTGCCGGCAGAAAAGCTGGCAGCCCCTGGAAATGGAGATGGATGACTAGGGGTCATTAGTAGCAACCACAAGCTACCGTCCTGGACCCCAAAATCCATCCCCGGGCACGCCACCATCTTCTGGCGAAATTGCTGGTCGTAGCGAAACCAGCATTGTCCACCGTACACCTTATAGGCCCCCCCAAATCAAATTCAGGTATCCAAATAGTGAGGAGGCTATCTCAGGGAAACATCGTACTAAAATCCTGGCAAATATATTAAAACCCTGAAAACAGTTCCCGAATGTACAAGGAACCTGCTTACCTTTTTCCGGGTCGCCAAACTCCCCGCGGCGTAGCCTGTCCACTGATTCCATGTCCGGCGGAACCAGCGGCAGCACATCCACAATCTCACCTCTACAGATTTTTTCTTGCAGCTCCAGTGGGACATGAATGTCCAATGGGGCCTTGTCAATCCGGGGAGGTACAAAATGAATGTAATCTGTTAGCCACTACTTAGTGACTGACTTTAAGTAGAGGCATCTGTTAACTCCCAGGCGCTACTGGTGAAAGTTGCTACTCGCAGTAGCAACAAGAAGCTTATAGAGATGTCTCCTAAACTCAAAAATAGCCTTATTTTCTCACAAGACGCAATCCACGATTTATATCTTTTATACATTAAATCTCTTTTGCTATTACCTAACACTCCACGTGCTGTAGAATACAATTTTTACCATAATTATCTGAACAGTTACAACCTCCTTCTCACTCACCCATTCACACAAAAAGACACACACTCAGTCTTATTTTTTTCTTGCGAACTCACAGGCTTCACTACTACTTGATATTGAGAGCAGTGCGGGTGGATAAGGAACTGATTACCAGGGCAACATTGCTCCTTTTTCTGCTCCTTAATCTCAGTACAATGCATACCTCTCAAGTGTCCCTATTTAGGAGGGACAGTCTCTATTTTGTACCAAATTCCTCTATCCCTCTTTTCTTTATCTTATGTCCCTCTCTTCTGGGAGCTCCATATTGTATGTATGTATGAGTGTATAACAGAGCCCCACTACAATACTACAGTAATGTGCCTTTAAACTACAATAAATGTGTTTAGTCAGTCTGTTTACACTGTTCTTGTTCTAAATTACATTTACATTGTAGTTGCATAAATTTTTATTAGTAAGTTGCTGAAAAAACTTTCACGGAACAACAGCACCACTGGCCACATTCCTTACTTGCACACCTAAATGTCCCTCTTTGTCCATTTGCAATGTGGGGAGGTATGATAACACTGATACAGTGTAGTCCTAGAATTCACCATGTCTAGTCATACTGTAAATTATAATTTCCCATATTGCAGAGTGTGATGCCACAGAGGCATGTAGTTAATTATGGATTAACGCACACACTAAGAATTTTAAGCTTTTATGCATACAGCTGCACAAGACATTCTCCGTAGAACGTATGCAAGTCATCTGGTACTATTTTGTCTCACACTCTAAAACAATGTTTGGCCTTTTATTAAATAGTACTTCATGGCCGCTTTGATATTTGCACATGTTGGATAGATAAATATACTCTGCCTGTAATACAGAGCTTGTCATTTGCTCTTTCCTTCAGAAGGACACAAGTCAAGAAATAAGAAAATGGAGAGATGAAAGAGCAAAAAAACATATTGGGTAATTTATGAAAACTAAGTGCATCAGGTACAGTGTGGTAAGGAGTGGGCTAGGAGGGGAATATTAATTAATGACGTGCTATAACTGAAACAGTGTTATACGAAGACAGCAGTGAATTATCTCATAAGGGTCTGTTTATAAAGCACACATTATTAGCACTTTGTAATCTAACAGCTATTCCCTATTCTATTCTTTAGCTTCTGCATTAATTGATTTAAATGTGTTCATTAATGCATGCCACTTGAGATGTGTTCCTAGCGACATTTATGCAGTTTCAGGTCTGACAGTTTACTGATGCCTAGAGGTGGAAATAAATTGTATTTTTTTAATTAAGATCCAATCTCTACCAGTAGTGTACTCACGGTCCACCTTCAGGAGGGGTTTCACAGAGCACCTGCTGGATCTGCGTGGAAAGTTCCAGTGGTGGATCTGCGTGGAAAGTTTTTGCGCTGCACATTCAAATTGTCAGACCTCATAGGTGGCAGGGGAGCTGCTGGAATCAGCTGGTGCTCTGGCTGCACAGCTTCCTCACTGTGCTGTACTAATGCTGGGGGTGGACTAAGGGGGGGGAAGACATCCAGCGAGGATGGGGGGATACAGAGAGACATAGATGGACTGGGGGAGAAAGAGTCAAGGTGTGGGGGAGGGGAAGAGACACACAGAGGGGCTGAGAATGGGGAAAATGAGACACAAAAGGGGCAGAGGGGAGAAAGAGACACAGAGGGGCTGGGGGGGAGAAAAAGACAAGGTACTTGAGGGAGGGGACACACACAGAGGAGCTGAGTGAAGTAAGAGACATGCAAATGAGCTGGGGTCAAAACATAGACACAAAGAGGCTGAGTGAAGTAAGAGACAGATAAAGAAGCTGGGGTAGAAAGAGACACACAAAGGAGCTGGAGTAGAAAAAGACACACAATGGGGTTGGGTTAGAAAGAGACACACAAAAGGACTGGAGGGGAGTAGGAGACACACAAAAAGAAAAAAATGGGGGATAAGATATACTAAAACATTCAAAAGAGAGTTTAACAAACATAAAAGGGGTAAGGAATTCAAGACAGGCACTCACAGGGAGATACATTTTTTGAGAGTGAATGGGGGTACAGGGGCATCAAAGAGCATCTTCGCTTACGTAGTCAACAGTCCTTGCACCGACCCTGCTGGGTGCTAGAATTATATTCTGTGCAGATGTTTCGGTACACAATCCCAGCAACCTGGTTGTGTCTCTCCGTGTATGCTGTTTCTGCTAAGATCTTGCATCCGGCTACTGGGTACTGGACTATTTGCACAGTCTGCACCTTGGGTCTTGCCTGGTAGACTCCAGCTTTTATTGATCTGGTGCTGAGTGCCTGTTCCTTTGCTGCTAGGATTAGTACCTCAGTGCTGTCATTCAGTCCTGCCTTTTCCAATCACTTTTGTCATGTGAGCCACATCCACTATCTGCCGGTGGTACACCCCATGCAGAGGTTTGTCTTGACAAGGAACCTCCTCTTTTTCTGCACCCTCTATTTTTGAAGTCTCAGGCATTTCCTTGGCAGTTCATCTTTGGGAGCCATCTATGTGATGTACTTGTGGATGCTCTGTGTTTCATCCAGAACTGTGGCCTTGACACTCATCAGGCCCCAACCTCCTTCCTTCCGGCAGGTGTACAGTCGCTGTGTGGCAAAACTAGCCACATATTTGTGTAAGAGACTGAGTTGGTTCGACTATTTGAGGTTCCCGAACAGAATATGGATATATTGTCCGTCAGTCAAACCAACCACCAAAAGGGAGTTGTGTGCCTCCAATTGACTAGTTTAACACCAGAAAACCGCAAGGTTCTAAATGGTCGGATGGGTGGCCGCCGTTCGTATGACCGAACATGTGGTGGCGGCCATCTTTGCTCATGAACGCACAGCGGTGGTCGTCGAGTGCGACTGAACGAATGAACACCAGACACACGACTACCCAATTCATGAACATTTGCATTTGTTAGTTTAATAGTGAAAACTCCTGAAAGAAGACCGGTCAAAGCATACAACCACATGGAACTGTTTTGGGGCTTTGCCTCGTGGTTGACAGTCTAATCTTCACTCAAATGGTATTCCTGTTCTCCCGAACGGATCTGAGCGGTATTTCGACAGATTGGGCACTCAGATCCCTGCTATTCGGTGAAGTGTCTTTCATGGAGTTCTGACTAATATTATAGGAGTTATAATGTTTTAAAATATTGTTTCATTTTCTGTACTTTGGAGATAATCTAATTAAAGAAGTGTCCTTACGCAATTATCTACCAAGTACAGAAAAGGAGTCTGGAAAATGTGTCTTTGTTCCCTGTCCCCACCAGGGTCCACCAGGGGAAAACCCCTGAGATGTAATTATGGAAACCCCTTGCATGGGGAATTGTATAAAAGCCAGCTGTGGCTCAATAAAAAAACAGTTGACTCCCAAAGCTGTGTATCGTCCAGTTGTTGGGGAATCAGGATGGGATTGCCGCGCTACGCTTCTCTGGAATATTGATTAAGTCTGCCAGCGGAGATATTGAAGTTAATACTGCTACTCCGCTACACTCTGCTGGATTTCGGGTGGAATCCTCCATTCATAGTGAGCAGTTCCCTGTTCTTGACATCCATGGTGACCAGTTCTTCTCTTGGCCAGGTTATCATTCCAGCTGGGTACCTGATGACCGGTTGGACATATGTTTTGATGGCTTGGATCTTGTACTTGCTGGGACTCCAGGACCGGTCTGACTCTTTGGAGGTACTTGGATGTTGCTATCCTCCTTGCCTCTTTCTCATGGTTGACATGCATTTGTGGTACCCTCAGGTACTTGTAGCTGTTCTCTACCTTTTCTTTTTTTTTTCCAGTTCTCTACATACTTCTGTCCTGGTCATCCTCCTTCTTTTTGCTTTCATCTGCCTGCACTTCTCTAGTCATTCCGACATTCTGATGTCCTTGCTCTATATCCTAGTTAGGTGTCTCGCTCATTCTTGGCATACAGCTTGATGTCGTCCATGTAGAGTAGGTGGCTGATGGTGGCGCCACTCTTGAACCTGTATCCATATACACTCTTCTTGATGATCTGGCTAAGGGGTTTGAGGCTTATGCAGAACAGCATTGGGGATCACCTTGGTATATGCCACTTTTGATATTCAATTGAGTTATTTTCCTGGAATTGACTTCTAGAGTTGTTTTCCACTTGCCCATCAAGTTCTTGCACCATACCGAGAGTCACTAGAAATAGCAAAATACACGTAGCTGAGTCACACGTACCCGCAATACAATAACAACCAGCTATTAGTATAGTAAGTGACATACCCTAATAATTAAACATGTGAAAGAAATATGCACCCAAGACATAACCGGATTGTGAAATGTGAAAACATAATGCATGCGGAACATACAGCATGCAAAACCAAACCATGACACTTTTCCCCCAAGGTCTAGACAGCTCAGCAACCCACCTAGCCATATCCCCTGCCCCATGTCGCCCGTGCCACTAGCAGTCTCCCCAGAGGAATGGGGGGAAGAGAGTGCTGGTGGGTGGATAGGTGCCATCATCCTGGGAGGAGGGAGAGACTCTCACAGAGAGACGGGGAGCCTGAGAGTGGAGCCCGGCCTGTCCACCCAAAGAATGGCGTGGTGTACCACCTGGTGGGATCCCTGACTATCCCCAACCCACAGGTAGGCACTGGAGCGAGGACAGTCCTCCCCGCCAGCCTGGAAGGAGCCTGGGTACCCCCAGCAATGTAATGTAGTGTGGGGGGATGTAGAGTTATGGGGGCCCTGGGAGGGTGGGGGAGTGTGCAGTCATCCGAGTAACTGTGAAATCATAACCCCAGCCCACAGAGAAACACACAGCGAAGGGCCCCTAGGGACAGCCAGCCTGGACCGGGAACTTAAGCCGACACGCAGCATGTTCAAATGCTAACCATCTGCACGCGTCAATCCCTGCATGTACGCGGCGGGGGGGGATGTGCATGCGAGAGGACACTAAATGACAGCGCAGCGCTGGGGGAACCCGGAGGGATGGAAGGGACCTAAGCTACCGGTCCCGATGGCGTGCAGGGAGGCACCCGTCAGGCCAACTCACTGTTTAGCGATCAGACCCCACGAAACAGACAGGTGCTCTGCAGCAGCAGCAGGACCTCTGCAAAGCGACAATACGGTTAAACCACGAGGGAGGTGAAATCTAGCAGTCAGCAAATGTGAAGAAAACAGACAGCAAGCCAGGAGACCGGTAAAGATACAGGTAAGTGTAACTCGCCAGACCAACCATGGTAAAGTGGGAGACAATTGGATGCCCTTATAAAGGGGACCCAAGCCCCTCCCACAATTACAGCCCCAGCCTTAAATATATAACATATGTAACAGTGTATCTAAACTTTAATTAAGCTATCCTTCATTATCAAACATCCTAGTGTTGTATATTTACCAAATCACGTTAAACAACTCATATCTGACAAGTAAAGGCTTTTACTGTTTGCAAGAAAATATATAAAGATTTTTTTAAAGACAAAGTTACGCAGTTTGCCTAACTGGAATGAAACCTCTTTATGTGGTTATCTGGAAAAAGAAAGAAAGAAAAGCATCATACCATTATTATAAATATACTACATCCGAATTTAATCAAAATTAACCTATTCAGACTGTAGTATACATATACCTAATAATCAGATCCTATTTTAGATTATTGTTTAAATACTTTCACGTTTTATTTGTCATTTAATTTTTTTTTCTAATTTCTTTTGCTGTTGTAGCCCTCTGCCAAATAATATTTTAATTTTTTTATGCAAAACTATAAAGCTTTGAGCATGCAAAAAATACAGCATATTAATGAGGCCAATATCTATCAAATGCCTTAAAACTGTGTTGCTTGGAGTAACCCTTTAAAACAGTGGTTCCCAACCCAGTCCTCTAATACCCCCTAACAGTCCAGGATTTAGGTATTACCCTGTTGTGTCTAAAGTGTTTTTTTTTTCTTTCTAAAAACACCTTAGACACAGCTGGGTAATCCCTAAATTCTGGACTGTAAGGGGGTACTTGAGGCCTGGGATGGGAACCACTGTTTTAAAGGGTTACTCCAAGCAACACAACCACTTTACTGATTTGAAACACTATGCATACAGAGTTTAACCTCTCTGCTGCCCAAGGTGTACCTCCACGTCCAGAAGCGTCATTGGGATGTAATTAGCCAGCCTGGACTTAAGTAAATTCTGTTCACACTTAATAAACAAAATAGTGTATGTGCTAGAAATTTTTACTATGGATATCAAATCGTAGGCTGAAAACGCTGATTGTAAATCCTTTACTAAAGGAAGGAAAAGAACAACATAAACACAATACAGGTTGCACCTAGTATTTGGCACAACATGTACTGTGCTTATAAAGTAAATTCTGTGCATATTTAGTATCTGTTATCGGGACGTACAGCATGCTGGCGACAGACAGTCGATGGTGGCATGGCTCCCCCATCTGTGCCACCCCTGCCCTACTGCTGTTCCTAACATCATTGCTTGATGTCAGTGTATCGGTATCGGTCTGAGTAAAAACTTTGGCCTAGGCGCTGGAAAGGAAGGTGAGTTTTAGCTTATTTTAAAAAATGTTTTGCAGGGCGACATAATCAAAAACTTTTTTTTTGGTTGGAGCAATGCCTTAAGTATAGCGTAAAACATACTTTCTGTCCCGTTTCTTAAATACTGGATTCAGTATTTACAGTACTGTTGTGTGGGCAGTCTTCAGCACCTGCTTGCTGTCCTTACAGTAACGTATAACATAAAAATTATACCTATTTCACACAATCACAAATAAATAAAATAACAGATATTTTTTGGTTTTTGCTACTTTTAAATGCTTCTTCTCAAATGTAATATTGTAAAAAAGATTTGGAAAAAAATAGCTTCAAACAAGAACCGATTTTATCAGAAAAACAAAAAAATGCATTGCTTTAATAGATATCTTCTACTCTCCTCCTTTCCTATCTCTACAGAGCACAGACTGCTTTCTGATTACCATTTGGCATAAAGGCATACACCATTGTGTATGTGCTATGGGGTATGTTTGTTGGAAGAGTCCCAGACTATAAACATGCCACACATGCTCAGTCTTCTCTTAAATCGGATGTTTGTTAAACATCATTCACCTGTGCTGGCTGGTGAATAGTGAAACTTGGAGGCCATATGAAGGAGCATGCTCATTGCCTTTCAGATTCAAGATTCAATACCCACTAGGGATCGACCGATTATCGGTTTTACCGATATAATCGGCCGATATTCGGTATTTTCGGCAATATCGGTATCGGCCAATATAGATACCGATATTGCCGATAATACCTCCCAGGACCGCCAGGCTCATTACAAGCCCGGCGGTCCTGGAGGGGCGGGCAGCAAGCGTTTACTCACCTCCCAGCAGCTCCTCCAGCTCCCCAGTGTAAATCTCGCGAGACCCGCGGCCAGCTCTGACGCCCGCGGGTCTCGCGAGATTTACACTGGGGAGCTGGAGGAGCTGCACGGAGGTGAGTAAACGCTTGCTGCCCACCCCACTTCCCTCCCCTCCCCCAGCTAAGCCAATGCCACTGGACCACCAGGGATTAACATATCCCCCCTCCCTGGCAAGGCAACAAGCAGGGAGGGGGGACAACAACAAATAAATGATAATAATTCAATATATAAAAAATAAATAAATAATTTAATATAAAAATTAAAAAAAAATGTTTTAATAAAAAATGCCCCCTCACACACACACTATTATTATACACATACACTACACAAACACACTGTGTTTATAATTCAGTGTGTTTGTGTAGTGTGTGTGTATATATAATGCACACTACACAAACACACTGCATTATATACACACACACACACACACTATACAAACACACACACTGCATTATATACACACACACTGCATTATATACACACACTATACAAACACACACACTATACAAACACACACTGCATTATACAAACACACACTGCATTATACAAACACACACTGCATCCACTACACACACACTGCATCCACTACACACACACTGCATCCACTACACACACACTGCATCCACTACACACACACTGCATTCACTACACCCACTACGCACACTGCATCCACTACGCACACTGCATCCACTACGCACACTGCATCCACTACACACACTGCATCCACTACACACACACTGCATCCACTACACACACACTGCACAAACACTGCATCCACTACACACACACTGCACAAACACTGCATCCACTACACACACACTGCACAAACACTGCATCCACTACACACACATACACAGCTCCCCTGTCTAAACACACTGCATCCACTACACGTGGCATGTATATTTTGTGCATTTACCTTTAGAAATAGTTTTTTATTTTCCAAAATGGTAAATGTACAGAATATCGGCAAATTATATCGGCTATCGGCCTGAAAGTTCACAGGATATCGGTATCGGTATCGGCTCTAAAAAATCAATATCGGTCGATCCCTAATACCCACACTTCTATCAGTATCATGCCATACCCTCCAGACGCTATCCACCCCCTATCTTCCTGGATGCACACAGAAGGCGCAAGGCAAGCTTTTATCAGAAAAGAAAGGGAATGCCAGAGCATGTGATATGATACAAAAACTGAGAGAATAACTGAAAATGGCTATATTGTAAGGGAGAAAAGGGTTGGAGTCGGAGCTAGGGAGAAAGTGATAAGAGCTTTGGTGAATAAGAGGGCTAAAAGGGTTCCAAATATGCCAATAGGTAAATGTGGGGCTTTAGAGTTGTCAAATCCAACATTTCATCCATAACATCCACAGACAGTAGAGCAGACCAGAATCTCAGGTCCATTTGTTAGCTAGTGTAATTGGCAGCAAAAGTCAGTCATACATTTTATTTTTATACATATACTTTTTACATTTTATTTTTCATTGCCGACTACCTGAGACAAGTTGACAGACTGGAGTGCAAGCAGCACAGTGAGATGGGTCCACCAATGAAAAAGGTGGGTCCATCTTTGAAATGGGTGGAGGTAGGCCCTCTCTAAAGTAAGTGTCAAGGCTGACTGGCAGCCTCCTGCCTCAAGGCAAACCATGCACAGACTGCTCAGTGCAGAAGTACTCTGTGTGTAGTCCAAATACCATGTCCTCTCTTGCATCCTTAAATCTGCCTGGCAGATTGACCTGCTGGGCAGATTTGAGAATGTGGGACAGATCACAGGACCCATTTTTGTGAAGACAATTCCTCAAAACCCATTTGCAAATTGTCCTTGCAAAAATCAGGACTGCTGGCACCAATGCTTTATGGTGATAAGCAGGGTGTGGTGCTTCACTGGATCATGTGTGAGTGATGTTTGGTAGCTTGGCAGAGCTGTGGTTTATACAGAAAGATCAGGGCTGTAGTCTAGTGCCCTGCCATCTTAGATCGTTCCCAGACATAACCAGTGCTAATTTTGTCGACTAACAATTTTAGTTGACTAAAAATTTTTTTGATTTCAGTTGACTAAAACTAGACTAAGACTAAAACAATTCAGATTTAATACGACTAAAACAAAAATGGCGTTTCAGTCAAAATATCACATTTCAATTTCATATGGTTTATTTGTAGTAAATGGACCACTCACAGGCCCGGACTGGCCATCGGGCACACCGGGCAAATGCCCGGTGGGCCGCGGTGGCCAGGGGCCGAGGCCGGCAGGGGAAGGTCCCAGGATCTCCCCTGCCGGTCTATGCAGGGCCGGCACTATCCGAGCGCCGGCCCCGCTGTGTGCCATGACGGGCCGGTGGGGAGATCAAAGATCTCCCTCACCGGCCCACTGAAATAGACATGCGGCTGGGGAGGGAGGGAGAGGGAGCTCTATCTTGCAGCTCCGCCGGGTTCCTCTCGCGAGATCCGGCGCGTCGCCATGGCAACGACCGGATCTCGCGAGAGTGAACTCTAGCCCTCAGGCTAGAGTTCACTCACCACTGGACCACCAGGGATGGTGTGCGAGTGCCGGTACCCCCTCCAAGATACCACCATGCCGGTCCTCCCTCCCACTCACCACCGTGCCGGTCCCCCCCCTCCCAGGCTAAAGGTAAGAAGGGAGGGGTTGCTTTAATGAGGGGGGGATTTAATGCCTACTTATTTTTATTTTTTTAGCAACCCAAAACACACACAGAGAATCCCTTCTAATACTCACACACAGCACTCTCACACACAGCACTCTCACACCCATCACACACAGCACTCTCACACCCATCACACACAGCACTCTCATACCCATCACACACAGCACTCTCATACCCATCACACACAGCACTCTCATACCCATCACACACAGCACTCTCATACCCATCACACACAGCACTCTCACACTCATCACACACAGCACTCTCATACACAGCACTCTCACACCCATCACACACAGCACTCTCATACACAGCACTCTCATACCCATCACACACAGCACTCTCATACCCATCACACACAGCACTCTCATACCCATCACACACAGCACTCTCACACTCATCACCCACAGCACTCTCACACCCATCACACACAGCACTCTCATACACAGCACTCTCACACCCATCACACACAGCACTCTCATACACAGCACTCTCGCACCCATCACACACAGCACTCTCGCACCCATCACACACAGCACTCTCGCACCCATCACACACAGCACTCTCGCACATAGCACTCGCACACTCAGCCCACAAACATCACACACACAGCGCCCCTCAAACACAGCATCCATCGCACACACACTGCACCCTTCACATACACACTACATCCCTCACAGACACCCACTGCACCAAACACACACACACAATACTTCCGAACATATTTATATTATATATATATATATATATATATAGATATATATACACACACACTACAGCACCCCTCACACACATACTGCAGTCCTAAACACATTACGTTCCAGACACACACTAGATCCCTTACCCAACTCTGGATCATATACGCACACTAGATCCCTTTATACACTCTGAATCCTTATATACACACACTCACTAGATCTCCTACACATTCTGGGTCCTTCAAACACACACTAGACTCCTGTATACACAAACACTGCGCCATCTACACACACACATACTACATTCCTAAAATACACATTCTGGATCCCTTATATACACACTAGTTTCATTGTAAACAAACACATACTACACCCCAAAACACACACTCTCTACAACCCCTACAAACACTACATCACCTATATACACACACACACACTATAGCCTGTATGCACACACTTACATTCTCTACAGCCCCATGCCATATATGCATTACATTACACCAAAAACACAACACTACTAAAACCGACCTTATTACACAATACCAAACCACAATCAGCTCACTCTACACACACACAATACCACAAGCAGGCTCCAAACACATGCACAATACTCTTTCCTGGCCCTTTTGTCTCCTGGTATCCATTTATAGAGACACCAGAGACAAGTTGCAAGGAAACACAGTGCAAGCATGTTATTAAATTTGCTTGCACTGTGCAGAACAAATACAGGGCTTTTTTTTCTCATGCTAGAGCTCTTTAGCAGAGCTCTGCACATGGTCTGCCCTGGAAGAGCATTGAACCAACATGCTCACTTTGAGAGGGGGCGTGTTTGTCATTGGTGATGACGAAACACACCCTCTCTGCCCCGCCCCCTTCTTAGTTGGCCGCCGTGATAAAAAAATGCCCGGGCTGAATTTTTCTCCCAGTCCGGCCCTGACCACTCATATCACTTAATTACACTAATGCAGCCTGCTAATTTGTTACTCTCTCTCCTTGTGACACCCATTCTCAATCATGTACATTCCTGATGTAAAAATCATGTAAACATATAAACTGCACATAACAGGCATACTTAAGTCCCTCTCTAGATCTATAAGTAAACTAGAATGTGAAACAAGAAACATAGATTTTAAAAAACTGTAACGTATATTTTAACCTGACATTACAAGCATATAAAAACCTCCATTGCATTTATAAACGGGAAATTACAGTCATGTTTAACTATCTCCCTGTGCCCATACACATTGGATTTTAGTGCATATGCAAATACATGTGTGTGGATTTGTATAAAGCAAGGATCCCTTTCACTTCCATTATGTTTCTGTTTGATGTAATTTCACCCAAAAAATAAAAAAATTGAATAATTGAATGAAACAGTACTTCTGATGTACTTTGGTGTGGCGAAAGTAACCTCGCCACTTGTACTTGGAGAGGTCTGCTTGCCAGCCTCTTGCCCTAGGATTATGGGCTCTGCAAAAACACATGTTAAAAAGTGACTTCCATGGAAAAACCAAACCACTGAACCAATCCGGGTGATATTTGGATATGTTAGTCTCCCAGATCAGGGCTATCCGAGGATGTGACTCATGTGGGGTTTCCATGGATCTTGGGGGTACTTTTGGGGTGTTTGTAAATTGTGTGTTTTTCTGTACCTGGAGATAATTGAATTTGTACAGTTTCTGACTCAATTATCTCTCAGAGTGTAATGCTTGTCTGTGCCTCTCCCCCTCCCCCTTTTTCTTGTCCTATTGTTTCCCCAGCAGGGCGTTGTCCCAGGGACACTGCCAGACCAGTTTAAACTAGCTGGTTTGTCCCTCCTCAATCTCCCATCAGCCCTTGCTATTGTCTGACCCCACCCTTCCTTGTATTATAGTGCTCTATGTAACCTATTGTATGTAAATGAGGCTGTTGGGGGTTTAAAATGTATGTATAATTTGTAAGGGTTTGCTTGCATTAAACAGACTTACTTCACCCTCAATCTAGAGTCTTGTATTTTATTGGGAGAAACTGCTATATCACTACAAGGGATTGCTATAATCACTATACTCCCTTGGTTTCCCTGAGCTCTTGTAAGAGCTATTCCTGCTTGACTCTCTGGAGGGAGAGAGGTTCACCCACTGGAACCTAGAGCCTTGTCGTATGTCCAGGGTGGGTAGGAGACGGTGAGACCCCAACCAAGCTGCGGCGGTTTGTGGGGTCTGCAGTGCTGATGGTGTCTGGTGGAGTGCTTGGAGTCCTCGGGGAGCACTAGGAGCATCCGTCAGAGGTACCCAACCAGGGTACAGGAAGCTCCGTTACATTTGGCATTTATGTTTTTTTTTTTTTAAACGGTGCTAGGGTACTGGGTACTTTAGGGTATGAATTGTGGGAATGCATGTATGTACTGCTTAGGTAGATGCACAATGTTCAAAAGCATGCAATGTGTGAACACATTCATATTATGCATGGATGCATGCCTGTAGTTTGTGAATACATACATGCTCTTTGTGAATATGCATGCATGCCACCCAACCGTTCCAAATTCAGCGGACAGTCACAATTTTTGGGTCCTATCCCACCTTAATTCCCTGCTGACCCGCTTTTGAAGACACCAAGGAGCTGTCCCAAACAATCACAGCACGAGTGTATAATTAGAAGTGCTATGATTAGGGCACTAGGCCCCTGCAAGGAGCACTGCAACTGTGCTTCCTGCAAAGTTAGTCCTGCATGTTGGACAGGCAGGTGTGCATTAACTGAGGCGGGTCCGCCTGAACACAATCGCATCACCGGTCCTCCCCCTTACCTCCCTCCCACCGGTGTCCCGATTCTCACGATGCTGTTGTTGATAGGTATGTATGTGTATGTTGCTCAAACCCTATTACATACACACATTTTCACCCAGCAGATGCACTGTGAATCAGAATAGGTACTATTTTACTATTTTAGGAGCATTCACAATCTGTCGCCTCCACCCCCTTCTACAAAACCCCTGCACCTCTTAACCAAAACCCCTGGCCAGATCTTCACCAAGCCCCTGGCCACTACTTCATCAAACTCCTGGCCACCCCTTCCCCTTCATCAATGCCCTGGCCATCCCTTCATCAAACTCCTAGCCACCCCTTGCCCTTCATCAATCCCCTCCCACCCCTTTATCAATTCCTGCCACTCCTTCATCAGTCCCCTGCCCCTCTCATCAATTCCCTCCCACCCTTTTCTCAGCCCTCTGTCCCTATTCATCAGCCCCCTGAGCCCCTCATAAATCCCCTCCCACCCCTTTAACAGCCCTCTGCCCCATTCATCAGTCCCCTGACTCCCCCCTTTCATCAGCCCCCTGATCCCCTCATCAATCCCCTCCTACCCCTTTATCAGCCCTCTGCCCCATTCATCAGCCCCCTGACCCCCTCATCAATCCCCTCCCACCCCTTTACCACCCACCTGCCCCCCTTTAATCAGTCCCATGCCCCCCTTTTCAATCCCCTGCTCCCCTTCATCAGCCCCCTTAATACATCCCCTGCCAATGAATCCAACCCCTGGCCACCCATTCATAAGTCCTCTGCCCCCTCATCAATTCCCTCCCACCCCTTTATCAGCCATCTGCCCCCATTTCATCAGTCCCCTGATCTCCTCATCAATCCCCTCCCACTCCTTTATCAACCACCTGCCCTCTTTAATCAGCCCCATGCCCCCCTTTTCAATTTCCTGCCACCCTTTATCAGCCCCCTTAATAAATGTCTCCGTCGATTGAAGAGCACCAGGCGCCGCCTTCACTCACTGAATTGGATCCTTCCGCGGCTCCCTCTGATGACAGAGCACGTCGATGTCACGCAAGTACGCGGCGTAACGCCCCCACGCTCCTCCTCCACACTCCATACAGAAGTGGATTCCCGGCCGCGGCTCTCTGCTCATAATTTGCAAGTCAAGTGCAAAGCAGCATTATGCACTTGATTTGCTCTGCACTTGAAATACATAACTCGGCCGGCCTGCGAGCTGTGTTGGCCGCCCGGCGCCCCTGTTGCCATGGCGCCCTGTGCGGCCACACAGCTCACACACGCCTAAGGCCGGCCCTGCTCGTTTTTACTGCACACCATGATTGCATCTAACAGGCAAATCTGAGACACCAGGGAACTAAAACTGCATGGTGGGCCAGGACAGGACCAAAAAACGGGGCTATTAGGAGGCATGCTATATGGACAGGGGGTAGAAAAAAGGTTCAGTTTGTTCCTCTTTACCAGAAATTTTAGAGTGGCATTGAATCTAAAGCTTTAAACTCATTTGAGCAAACATTACAAACATTATTGTGTTTATCAGTATGCATTCCCATCGTGTATTTGTAAAGAGCTACATATATGCAAACGCTATAAATATAATAGTAATTATTCCCCTTTCTGTGATTTTATCAAGAAATAGAGTGTCACACCTTTTATTAGACATGCGTTTGTAGGTCTATATGGTTTACCCTGCCTGCTAGTAAACGTGGCACTCTGTGCTGTAAATATATGTAAATTATTCTACACATAAAATAAGCAGAGCTCCTAGATAAAAGTCATCTCTTTTCCATTAAATTATCTGTTTTGCCCCAGAACGCACAAATCTTATTGTATTCCTTGAAGGTTGACATCTCTTCCAGCAGTAATGAAATTCTGGCCTTCTGAGCAACTAAAGTTTACCCTCCATCAGAGATCAGAATGGGTGAGCTGAAAGCACTGATTCATCATGTCCACAATGCTGCTTGTTCATAAATCGCAATTATCACCACTTATCTCGATTATTTGTTTTCCAGCAGATCTGCACGTTTAGGCTGGGCCTTGACGTTGCCGTGGCAACCATCGGCAGCAGCAGGAGAGTGCAGCTAGGTATGCGTTTGTGTCTGTAAAATGATAGAAAGACAGATGTACTTCTAAACTACTGTCTTACAATGCTCATTTCACTGCATATGTTCTTTAGACTGTAAAATGTGCACATGTATTTTATAAAATACAGGAAACAAAAAACATAATATTTATACATTTACACATGTCTAATTTTGAAAATATGTACTTACCTAGTGGCCGAATTGTGATATTCAGCTGCAATTGCACAGGTGCTGCCTGGTATAATCATGATCTTATTATTTGCTCTGCCATCTGATTCATCTAACCTTTGCCTGCCAGACTAACAAGTGCACAGCAACTATGGTTGTCAGCCTGGCAGGCAAACAAAAATTTCATTGAATATAATCAAAGGAAGCCTTCGTTTGTTTTTTATTCTTAAAAGTTGGTAACTATAACGGGGGGAAAAGATATTATAGGCATCAAAGCAACCTTTGCTTAATGAAGCTGTTTTGGCATATACATCATTCCCCTGCAGTTGCATTGCTCAATTCTCTACCATTTAGGAGTTATGTCACTTTTGTTTTTATTTATGCAATCCTAGCCACACCTCTTCTTTCTGTGACTCACTCAGCCTGCATGGTAACAATTATTTCATTTTCATCCAGCTGTTAACTAACTTTATAAGTTTTACTTTAATTACATACAGGAGGCTCCTTCAGGGACTAGAAGGATATTAACTGAGCAGGAGATAATACATTTTAAATTAAACTGAATAGGCAATAAAGAAAATGTAAACACTATCTCTCTCTTTACAGGACAGAAAGTGTTTAAGAAGGCTGTGTAAGTCACTTGCATGGTGGTGTGATTAGGACTAGTGACTAGGGTGGCGGACCTGCTCTGCTCTAAGAATTGACAGCTCTGTCTGGCATGGATACACATTAGACTGCTTGCCAATCAAGCATATTAGGTCTCCAAAGACAGACCATGCAGGGAGTGCTATTTCAGCGCTCTCTGCAGGGTCTTAGTGCCCAGAGTATGGTTCAAGAGCATCTAATCATGCATTTGCACTATGCTTTTTGTGGACAGTTCCCTGACGTTCCCAACAAAGTTAGGACAGTAGGACAGGATCCAAAAATCTGGACTGTGCTGCCGAAATCAAGAATATTGAGAGGCATGTATTTCAATGCAAAATGTTTTCTGGGTATCTAATCTCTGTTGCAGCTGGAGATCTGTTAATGTAACAGTGTTTATTGGCATGGGGAAACTGTCCAATAGAGAAATCAACAAATATAGAGGGCGATTGCGTCATGATAAGAAGGATATAGAGAAACTGACGTATGCGTCTATTTAGGGATTGCTCTGACTTACATGTTGGCAAACCATTTACATTAGTGTGAGAGGTTTATTGTGTGTGTGTGTGTGTCTACCACCTTATGGGGACATCAGCAAATGGGATCCATGTCATCACCATCATGGCAATTAGTATATGAATGCATCATGTTACAATGAAGAAAAATAGTTACAATTGCAGAACGGTGGTTGTGATTTGATAGGACAGCAAAATCATGAGTGTGTGAAATTGTTAATACAATTCAAAAATGACCACTTCAAATACCAATTACATTAAACATGCTAACTTGGGTTAGATGAAGAAGAAAAATCTGCTGTGATATTGTTTGTGACTGAATTATGTAAAGAATATTGTACCAGCAGCGACACATTAAATACTACAGTAAATTCAAAGTAGCAATATTTTCACTTTCTTCATAGGGTTAATACAAAGTTTTGAAGTTAGAATAATTTTTTCAGCACAAGATTTTTCATAGCAACACAGTGACTGAGGACTGGGTGAACTTAGTTATAGCTCTATGCCTCTATTTGATTCATTCTATTTATGAGGCATGATGCAGTATATATATATATATATATATATCAGGGCTGACTCGGACAATATAGGGATTGGTTTCTTCTATACACATCAAGATACTATCAAGCTTACTCAGCATCCCTGCTCAGCTTACTCTGCATCTTTTGCCTGCTCAGCTCCCCAGTGATATAAAATTGAGTAGGAAGACTAATAAGTCAATGGGTTGGCTCTTCTGAGAGACAAAAACACTCGATGAGAGTGACATGGTTACGTGGTTATTTTTAGCTAGAGTTGCGGGGACCTAATTACTGTAGTAGGTTTAATGGATTACAAAACAGACCTTTCAAGTGCTGTAGTTATCCGATGGTATGTGATGCTTCTCATAGGTTGACCACCTTATTGAAAGGAAAATTAAATACCAGGCACATAAAAAAAACACTGGGTAGAAGCCAAGCCTGCATTGTATTTCTACTTATTTCTTTTTTAACTTTTGATCAATACATAAAGAAGCAGAAACTACATACCGTATGTTGACATTTAATATGTCTATTATCCTATATAATAAATAATGAAAATGAAAGCTAAATATTGCAATGCAATTGTTGGCTTGACAAAAGCTCTCGACTAAGAGCCGAAACATTGCTGTTACTTGAACATGAAATAAAGACTGGCTATTGAGTAAGGTTCTTGGTGCGCCTAGGCTTTCTTGTGTACCTGTGGGTTTTGGGGATTCACCTTCCCTTCTTGGAGCACCCTAATAGGGACCATTTTTCTCCTTATATGTGCATTCTTATATGCTAAAGCAATAGTTGACAAGAATATGATGCATTGCAGTACTTAGCAAGCATATTAGTTATTGGGTGATTAAGTAGGATATTGCTATATTTGGGTGGGGAGGGGGCATTTCTGTACTAGGTGGGCATATGAAGTAATACTGCATTTGGTGAGCATGTGGGACTTTACTGCACTATGTCTTCTCCATATGAGTCTCTTTTATAATGCCCTTTTGTATTGTTCCCTCTGCTTTAAGTATATGCTATCCATCTGCAATTTATGTTCCCTGCTAGACATGTGCTGTGGATTGGTCAAGATCATATGGTTTAAAGTGTAACTGTCATATCCATGGAAATTACACCATTAAATAAAACACTCAAAAACCTGTATAACTTATGTTAACTATTTTATGTGATTCTCCATTTTTGTTTTTATTATGACAGATATGTTTTTAAACATAGAAACATAGAATGTGACGGCAGATAAGAACCATTCGGCCCATCTAGTCTTCCCAATTTTCTAAATACTCTCATTAGTCCCTGGCCATATCTAATAGCTAGGATAGCTTTATGCCTATCCCACGCATACTTAAACTCCTTTACTGTGTTAACCTCTACCACTTCAGCTGGAAGGCTATTCCATGCATCCACTACCCTCTCAGTAAAGTAATACTTCCTGATATTATTTGCAGTTTTTTTTAGCTATCTAGCTTGACTCATTTTATATAATTAAGTGTTTCTTCCCTTAATACTATTAAAGGCTTATATTTTAATTGATTCCTTTCACTCCAGTCTCCCACTAGAGCATCAATTATGTTTTCAGTGGTTGTTACACTTTGTATACCCCTGTTTGGGAAGCACAAACTTGCTTCACGTAACAGGTTAAAAGTCCCCAACACTTGATGTTGGCCTAGTGTATATAAAATGTATGTGTTCTATCTCTCTCCATTCTCAATTTGTCTATAAGGCTCCTGCAATAAATCATTCTGGCCCTTTCTCTCCGTGCTGTTGCTGCTGCTCTCACGCAGAGCCTGTCCCTTCTTTGCTTTGTAGGCATTGCTTTCCCTCATGGTGAAGGCAAGCAGGAGAGACACACAGAGGAATAACAGACATAGAACCTTCTTATCTATGTATCACTTGGCTGAATTTACTGACACGAGGGGGAAATGGCTGGTTTTAGTCTTTACATTTTTAGAGAAATCTAGACATTTGCTAGCAATTCTCTACCATTTAGCTTAGATTGTATTTGTCATCACAGGTACCGTGTAAAATATCTCTTAGAAAGTCAGCAAATTACATGATAGACCAGTTAAGATCAGGCACAAACAGGGCAAACAAAAATAATAATAATAAACAAAAGTTTAGTTTTTTTCTGTTCCACTAACTACGTTAGTAAAAGGGCAAGATGATGATTGACAGAGAGTCAACATGAAGGCACCTAGTTTCAGGACAGACATGTGGACTTCTGTTTTTTAGATTTCACAAAAACATATTTGTGTGAGGGGCAAATAAGGCCATATAGGAAAAGGGGAAATAAGTTGGTTGTGGTGTGCCAGAACCGACGTCGTGGTAGGCCTGTAATAAAAGAGGGCCCACCCATGAGGTGTAATGAAAATAATAAATTAGAGGGAGTGGAGGGTGGGGACATGCGAATCTCTAAAAAACGTATGGGAAGGAGGAAGGTGAGTAGGGGGTTTAAGTAGGGAGCAAGCCCCTCCCACAACTGCAGGCCAAGCCTTTACATTTGTGTGAGAGGCAAATAAGGCTGTATAGGAAAAGGGGAAATAAGTCGGTTGTGGTGTGCCAGAACCGACGTCGTTGTAGGCCTGTAATAAAAGAGGGCAAAAATAGATGCTTGCCAGAAACTTATAACAATCAACAAAACCTTAATGCCTAGCTGTATGGTAAATGCCGAGCGAGTAAATAGGTGCCCGGCGCTTTAACCGACACTCTAAAGTTGGGCAAGGGGAAGTAAGGTCTGTTAAACGGGTTGGCCAACTAGGGGAACTAAGTGTGGGGTAGAGAGGGTAAACTATAGACTGCATGAATAGGTGAGACTTCCTGAGACAATGCTGCAAGATGACGTGGTGGCTGTGGGAAATGTGTGACCCCAAGAAACTGTGAAAGTAGGTGTAGCGGCTCGACGACTACCTGATGTAGGTACTTGGCTGAAGATGAGACTAGCGACCCCCAAGTCCAGCCTACCTTACATTTGTGATTACAGACGGTTGATCCAAAAGAAGGCGAAAAACCCAGTTTGAAGCGCTTTCCAATTTGCAACAAGCTAGGGAAAAATTCCTTCTTGACCCCAGAACGGCAGTCGGATTTATCCTTGGGTCAAGCAGGTATCGCTCTATATTAAAGATTGATGACAGGCATGAAATAGGTCTGATAGTGACTGAAGTACTTGGATGTATATGGGAAAACTGTGAAGTGAGAATTCCTGGAACCTTAAACACCTACAGTATGGTAAAATTCTGGTATGAGGAGATGAATGAAACCTGAAACAGCATGTGAAGATGTAGAGTGGATGCAAGTAAGAGGTGGCAAAAGAAGCGAAAATTAATCACAGACAACATAATCAACAGAGACGGGAACAGTATATGTGAGAAAAGGAGCCTCAACAGGAAGAACGGACCTAACACAAGCACTGTGATTGCCAGACGTGAAAGATGATGACCCCGAGTTCACGAGGCTGGCAGCCCGCGATCAGGCCCCGAAACGCCGGGAATGGTATCAGCTACAGGATAGGCCATAGGTAGAGCCATGTTGGAAAGAGTAGAAGAGGCACAGGACCGATCGTACAAAAAAATAGGTGTAGGAAGCCCGGTTAGGATCTAGCCGAAGCGGCAGGTGCCAGGTGCCCTAAACTACCACCCGACACCGCCCCATAGACGACAGCAGCAAAGACAACCAGGGGTGCGAACAACGTAGAAGAGCAAAACTCGGCCCCCTCCAGCAACAGCGTTACCCGTGGAGGCAGACAGATCCTGAGAGTACAGCTGACCGGAAGACTGCCGGGGGGGGGGGGATAAGTTGACTTGTGAGAACCGCAGCGAAGCGAGGAATAACCGAGCACAAGCGACCCAATGTGTGCATGAGTGAGAAAGTGTGTGTGAGTGTGCGGGCTGGCATACTAGCTAATGCCAAAAGGCGAAACAATTAAAACTAGGTTAGGTGACAGGTGAGGCCCTGCTAGATGCCAAGCGGCGAGAGAGGCTCTATCTATGAGTTGGCGTGAGGGGATAACGAGGCCACTGACCGTTGTGGCGGGGTGTTGGCCTCTCGGTGACAGTTAAACATAAGATAGAATGGGAGTGACAGGTGAGGCCCTCCCTATGCAACAATGCGAGGCGACTAACTATGATTTGGCCCGAGGGCAGTAGTACCTCCGAGTATGAGGATGGGTGGTGGCCTCGCGGGACCACTAACCTAAGGCGGAGAAGCCAGGGGGGGAATTACCAACTAGTGGACACCTAGGACCCTGACAGCCAGCCACAGCTAACTAAGAGGGGAGGGAAGGTAGTGTGCGAGGATAGATTTGCTGAAAGTGCATCGAAGACGTGAGTGTGAATGAGGAAAATACCACAGGCCGACCGTAACCGAAAGCAGAGTAAGCACGTCAGTGTCCAGGCGGGCCGATGAAAGGAGCGAGCCCGGCAGTAGGTAACAGAAACAGAGTTGGGGTAAACCCCACGGGGGTCACGAGACCCAGTGCGAGTGTGTGTGAGCGTGGGGAGTGACAGGTGAGGCCCTCCCTATGCCACAATGCGAGGTGACTAACTATGATTTGGGCCGAGGGGCGTAGTACCTCTGAGTATAAGGATGGGTGTTGGCCTCGCGGGACCACTAACCTAAGGCGAAGAAGCCAGGGGGAATTACAACTAGTGGACACCTAGGACCCTGACAGCCAGCAACAGCTAACTAAGAGGGGAGTGTAACGAGTGAGAGAGGGGGCGTACTGTGTGAGTGAAAAGGAAGAGGGGGCGGGGTACGAGGAAGAACTGTGGGGTCGACCGTAACTGGAGGGCATAGTGAACCCGTCGGAGTCCAGGTGATCCGGCTGTATGGAGTACGCAAGTATGAAAAAGAACGCGCAAACGCGTGTAGAACCCACAGGGTACCGACACCGCCGGAAAAGGAAACCGTAATGGGAGAAATTATCCCCCTAAGTTATATATGGAAAATTCACATGTCTCAAATTAGTTAATGTGTCCTAACCTCCTCCTCACCCCCAGGACACTTTTATTAATCCAGCTTCCTCAGCAACATGCAAAGCAGCCCTTGCACAGATTACACATGGGGAAGCAAGCTGCTTACTGCTACTGAAAACCATAACCAGCTAAACACTGCCAGTCAAACCACACAGCAATGTGTACCTTAATTGGCATCTAAGTCCACGGCACAGATAAGGGGTTCATATCCATTTAACCCCACACTTCACTGCATGATAGATATTGTACATGGACATTAAATTATTGATCTATGTGACGAAAAGGACACACACTTACTCAAACGGAGGAAGAAATTATGTCCAGATAATATGGAGCCCGACAGGCTGCCATCACAGAGAGGGGCATGGCAGGGTCATAACAGTAAGGGTCATGGCAGTATCATAACGGTAAGGGATGCTCGGGGTCATTACAGGGAGCGTTGCGCTGTGTCGGCAAAGTAAGGGGTGCGCGGTACATTAAGGGATATACAGCGTCATTCAAGTAAAGGGACGTGCAGTAAAGTAAGGGACACGCATCGTCTTTACATGAAGGGGCACACAGTGTCATTAGAGTGAGGGTCGCGCGGTGTCATTTCAGTAAGGGACGCACGGTAAGGTATGGGGAGCCGCCAGCGGAGGTGAGCAGCGACGTAGCCAGGCTGACTCCACAAGAGCCAGGGCTGAAGGGGGCGACGAGGAGGACGGGAGGCGGAACTCCGGATAGAAAACAGCCAACTACCCAAACCCTGCTCTGCAGCGAAGGGAGCCTGCGGACCGCAACTACCTGAGAGATGGGATCATGGAGTGTGAGCAATGACACAGCAAAGGAACCCCTCCACGGCCAGGTAAGCCGGGCCTGCCGACAACACCCCTGAGAAAAGACCGCGGACGGGAAGAAAACGGCGATGGAAAACGGCAGGTGAGGTAAGGAGAAACCACGAGGGAGCAGACGGCGACTGGAAACAACTTCCATGCGAATCTCTAAAAAACGTGCGGGAAGGAGGAAGGTGAGTAGGGGGTTTAAGTAGGGAACAAGCCCCTCCCACAACTGCAGGCCAATCCTTTACAGTTGCTAAAAATAGAGGACAACGTGCAGACCACAGGAGCCCGTGTGCTCGGTCACTCTGGTGTAGCTTAGGATTTCCACTGATTCCCTCAACAGTCCATGTGGATCTGGCAACACTGCATGCCATGCAAAGGCACCCCACACTTAACCATTCACACTAACACTAGAGCTCACACACCGTTGGAAAATAACAATTATTTTTAAGCAAACTCCACAAATTCAGTATTTAACATTTTTCACTGATAGAGACTCCATTGTCCATAATCCTTTTACAGAATATTGCTACAATGCTATTGAAGGAGTTGACTAATGTACCCTATGCAACATCAGTCCCAAGATTTTTAATAAAACCAGATTAAATATGAAAAATATTTCCTATACAAAGGGAGCTGGAAATTATTATAGAAAGCAGGTTTAGATAGGACACAGTGTGGAAGATGAGAAAAAAAAGCATTGAGATTCCCTTGAACCCCTTTAGATCTGAGAGGACCATCAAATTAGTGTGCAGGTTGTGGGTAGGGAAAAGGGATGATGGGTACCCAGGACCTCCTAGAAACCGACAGGGCTCAGTTATGCAGCCTTTTTATATCCATAAAGTTCAAGGAGAAGTCATTATACAAGGCTTAAGCTACTGAAATGCCCCTTCTCATCTTATTTTGCAGAAATTGTTTTGTGCACCTGAAGAAGTGAGGTGACCATGCTGGCACACATTATTACATCCAGGGCAGAGACCTACTGAGAATGTTGGTTGTGACAGAACCAACTGCCTGTGAAATACTTTTATTGCTCCCTCATTTGTCTGTTTGTTCGGCTATTTCCTTGTCCGTACGATCTCCACGCTTGTTTCTGTTTTACCGAACAATTCTCCGAACGGCCGGCCACCCAGCATGGAAGTGTGCTGCTGGTTAACCTCTTGACCTCATTAGAATGTTGTGGTTAACTGCAGATACTTCCTAATTGTTGAATGCCGACTGGGTGGTCGTCGTTCGTATGCCGACCACGAGGCGGCGGCCATCTTGGAGATACGAATGCTCAGCGGTGTTCGTCGATGATTTCATGGAACTAAAAACGGACACTGTTTCTCACGAACACCGCTGAAAGCCGCCGACCTCCCTGCTTCTATTTTTACAGCATACGAACGCCAGTCCGTTCGGTAGTTTATTTTCACGAACAGACTTATCCCAGATAGCTGTGCCATGGAGCCCATTCATATAACGAAAGACTATGTGAAAGACTTTGGCTCTATGGCGATCGAACTGTGTACATAGGATCTGAGCGCCATTCGGTAATAATGTGCACTCAGATCCAAGCTATCTGGGGATGTGTGGAATGTATCTATTGTGTTCGGTAGTTCTTGTATTATGTATTTTTATGTGTTTTCACTATTCTGTATAAAATGGAGTTTGGCCTCTGTCCTCGGAGATAATTGAGTTACTTCCCAATTATCTCCAGGACAGAGAGGAGGAGTGTTTATGTCTTCCACTTTGTGATTGGCTAATGTACAATATGTGTCCCAGTTTTCCACCAGGTCCCCTAGGGGAGTGTCCACCTGGTGGAAAACCCGCATAAATACCGGGCAGGTAGATCATATTAAACCAGATTCCTGCTGACCCTCAATACGGAGCTTTGTCTCGTACTTAGGGGGATTTATTCGTATGGTGATTCTCGTTTGGCTGCTTGGAGAGTGTATGATTCGTATGGTTTCTGTTCGGCTGATTGGAGTGATCGGTAGTTGCCTTCGTATTCGGGAAAGGAGCATATTATACGGCTTTAACCCCTTTTATCCCTGGGTTACCGTAACATTGGTATTTGCAATTCATAGTATGCCAAGTTAACTATGCCATATGTTAGGATAATGCAACACAGCATTTGAGTAAAGGTTAGACATTAGAGCTAGGCGAGACATTATGCAATTTTGAGTTAAAGATTATGTTTAAAACAGTGTTATAGGAGTTAAGGATAGCTCATTGGCTGAGAGTATCAGTTTTCACAGCCAGCTCTCTGTCTCAAGTAGTGCCTGGCAGAACCCAGGTAAGAATGCAAGCTGTTCTTTCTTTAAAGAAACACTGTAGGCACTATAACAACTTCGTCTTACATGCTGCTGTGGTTATGGTAGTTGGAGTGTTGCTTTAAGGGGTAGAGTGCACTTATCAACGCAATTGGCATATAATTGTGGTAGAGGCAGTCCTTAACAGACCTCAACCTCTGTATAGCCTCAGGTAATAGGGTTACATCACTGTACCCCTGCAATCTTATCAGTCTTTTCATAGTAACTCCTACCTAATGGTATGAGCCTGCTCTACATGGTGAGCCTGCTATGATCACTGAAAAATACAGAGCTTATGCAATAGTCACCCTGTTTAGTTGGATTCGGCAGGTTAATATAGTTTGGTTTGCAAAAAAAATGAAATCTAAAATTCATTGTTTAGTAGATATACCCACAATGAAAACATGTGTGCATTTATTTAGGCCTTTTTTTTTTTTAGTTATAAGGTCTATCTAAAAAGAGTTTGCAAAAGTTGGAGATCTCTTGTCTGAAGGGTCTTCAAGCTCCCCCATTTAACCCAGACCAGAGTTTCAGACCCTGGGGTAGCAAGCTGAAAGCTAGCCAGGTAAAGGGATATGTGTGAGCGAGGGGGAGGAAAATCAGGGCAGGGGAAGTCTTGAGTGAGCTAAGGGGTGGAGCCCTGGGAAAGGGTGGTGTCACTATATTTAGGGGCCCATTTCTGTAAGGGGCTCAGCCATCCTAATAATACCAGCTTGGAACAGTCTTCCACCCTCCCTCCCTTTGTGCTGAAGTTTACTATTTGTGTTTTTGTTTCTAACGTGTTTTTTCTTGTCACAGCATTTGGCGGAAATTATCCCTTGTCAATCATGGTTGGGCCAGCGGTCCAGTGGAAAGATAATCAGGGCTGATCCCTCCACTAACCTTGGTTATGTTTATGGGATGTACGTGCCCACTGAACCAGAGGCAGGACAGTGGTTAGCACGGAGTTAATGTTAGGCCACTTGTAAGGCCGGTTGGTGTATAGGACGAGGGGGGAAGGCATGCGCCCAGGATCAGCAGGAATGGTTGACAAGGGTGTTGAACTGGGAATGTTATGGTTACATTATCATAATGTATGGTTAATAATGTATGGATTTATATTTGATGAAAATAAAGCTGTGTGGCCTGTTTGTCACCATCAACATCCTGCGTCTGTTTATTAAGGTAACCTAAGGTATGGGTACAATCATCCACCGGTCCCCTCTACCTTCACACATGTGCTATGCAGTCACAAACTTCCCAATGCAGTTCAAAGGAAAGTGTTTGAAAGGCAGTTGCTCTGAGCAAATGCTGCCTCTTGAGTTTATCTCCACAACCAGCTAAACAACATGGAAGCAACAGGACCTGTTTTCTGATTGACAGCTATGGGGATGTAACAAAGTTAATTTACCAATAGCTATTGAAATCTGCCCTTTTTTAAAATGTGAAAAAGAGGGCACACTCTTCACACATAATGAATGCCTTCAATAAGCTTAAGTGCTTTGAAGTTTTCCTTTAAGGAAACAGATCCATTTATAAGGTGCAATAAAATATTCTAATTACATAAAAAATAGGGCCATGCTAAACCAGAATACAATTTAGTTACAGAATTAAAATGTAAACAAACCAAAGAGAGCTGTCTTTCAATCACATTTTGTCAGTAAAAGTGACCCTTCTGCCATAAAGTCATCAGTTCAGGGGACAAGATGACAAGCTGATTGCTGGGGACAGCTTTGCTCATCTTTCCTTGGCATGCCAGTCGCATGTTATTTACATTTTCCATAGAAAAATGTTATTTAGGATGACTAATGAATCCAGAGGAACTGTCATTTCCTTCACTTTAGAATAGTTGCTAAAAAAAAAATGTGCAACAAAAGGGTTAAGTCAAGTGTGCAAGTGTAAAGACAGCAGAAGTTTTAGCTAATGGCATCCTTATGTTGGCAGGTCTGGCTCCCTGCGGAATTCCATTATCTGCTTTTTAAATGAAGGATTTAATGGTCCATGGTGATGTATCAGGTGCTGAGTCTAGAAGCTTGAGGGCTTCCCCAGGTCTTCCTGCCAGGCATAAGAACAGAACAACAAGAAAACGTAGCAAGCAATGTACCTAATGTCTGCAATACCTTTGCCCTCTGGCGTCCGATCACCCTGATGTCCACATTTAGGACAGATTTTGAAATTGGAAAGATTGATGTTAAAATCCAAGCTTGAGATTTTAAATGTTGTGTGCATGAACAGGTTGAATATGAAAGTTGTATTTAAGGCAAAAATACTTGCATTGAAAAAATCTCCAGGACACCTATGTTTTTTTAGTTTGGCAATTTTGGCTTAGAATTTTAAAGGACCACTATAGTGCCAGGAAAACATACTCGTTTTCCTGGCACTATAGTGCCCTGAGGGTGCCCCCACCCTCAGGGACCCCCTCCCGCCGGGCTCTGGGGAGATGAAAGGGGTTAAAACTTACCTTTCTCCAGCGCCGGTCGGGGAGCTCTCCTCCTTCGATCCTCCTCCTCTCCTCCGATTCGGCTGAATGCGCACGAGCGGCAAGAGCTGCGCGCGCATTCAGCCGGTCTCATAGGAAAGCATTATCAATGCTTTCCTATGGACGCTTGCGTGCTCTCACTGTGATTTTCACAGTGAGAATCACGCAAGCGCCTCTAGCGACTGTCAATGAGACAGCCACTAGAGGATTTAAGGGCTGGATTAACCCATTTATAAACATAGCAGTTTCTCTGAAACTGCTATGTTTATAAAAAAAATGGGTTAACCCTAGCTGGACCTGGCACCCAGACCACTTCATTAAGCTGAAGTGGTCTGGGTGCCTAGAGTGGTCCTTTAAATAATTTTCATTTTAGTGAATAACCCTGCCTCTGCAATAACCCTGGAAGACTTCCAAATCTACTCACACATACAGTGGACAGATGGAGATGAGATTAACTTCCCATTTAATTCAAGGAAATTCTTGCAAAATACAGTAATTTCATACCACTTACGCCTCTTAAACTTGGACTTTGGGTCTGAAGATCCAAGATTTGGGTCTTGATGTCCTGCTTACATCTTCTCCATGCAGGAAAAGCTGGTTAGCTCCACTGAGCTAAGGAGGGCAACTCTCAGCCAAAAAGCATGATCCTGCATCAGGCCTGCTTAACTCAGTGAAGACAGTTGGTAGGAGAAGATGTGGATGTCTCATAGGCACATAAAATGATGGCAAAGGTGCTTGTGGTGTTCCTTTAAGATAGCTTTGGACTTGTAATAGAATAGCAGAACAGACCAAATGTAATCATATCAACTGTTTTTAACCACTTCACTACTAGAATGAAGTATAAATGTTTTTACTTTCATGTATTTTGCAGAATAAAACTTAGTCCAGAAAGCCTCACTCACCATCATGTATACTCTATGAATGATTACCAACCCGTACAGAAAGAAGCCACTAGTATCTGATGCCAATGCAGGTTTGTTGAAAATGTATATTATACATAAAATGTAATTATATTCAAATGCAGACATTTTTTTTGTTACATTCTGTTGCCATTTTTAGTAAGTTGTACTGCTTGTAATGCCTTCAGGGTCCTTACAAATACCTATAAGCAAGACAATTTAATTTATTTATTTTTGCAACATCTACTGCATATTTGAGACATTTAATTGTTTTCTTTTATACTAACAAATTATAGCCTGTGTGAAACATACCTCCCAACATCAGAACAGGTGGGCAGGCCTCAGGGGGCCCTGTTGGGCTAGCCCTCAACTTACATGATCTCTACAGGGTCCTAGTGCCTGTTTACAGCCAAATGATGTGCTCACACTGTGCTGCCCGAAGACAGTTCCCAGGTGCTGAACACCAGGAAACGAAATCGGAATAGCTACACAGGACCCTGAAATCAGAACTGTCACACTAACATCAGAATTATTGGGGACCCTGGTGAAGTATTGCAAGATTAAGTACATTTCTACATATTTTATAGCCTGAATGAATAAGTGAAAAATAAAAATTGTGTAAATGTACTTAATTTTGATGTTTATCTTTCATGTTTGTTTTTTGCACTGTATAGTTTATATTGACATTTTTGTACCAAACAAACAAATAATACAGAATAAAACAAAACATCAGTTTACTGTGTTATATGTTTGTGTATGCTAATTATGCTTCCCTTGCCTTCCGTTCCTATGCCAATATTTTTTTCAATCAAAAAGTGATTTTTAGTGAAGGGGTTAAGCCATGTTTTTTTCAATAACATACAGCCCATTATTTCAGAGAAATAAGAAAACATTCTTGGGACCCAGTCTAACAAAGATGTTTTAAAAATAGTTGCCATAATTATTCTCATCCGGTAATGAGAAGGGGAAAAAAACTACCTTATAATAATACATTTCACTTTGCTTGTGTTTTCATTCGCCTTTTGAAATTCCCTTAAGAGCTACAAGTGGGTGCAAAAAAGGCATGAAGTACTTTCATAAATTGATGCTAAAATATGTAGAGTTAAAACTCACTTATCTCAAATGAAACAACACAATTGTCTAGAACGTGAACCAGATAATTCCCAAAGCATGCATAAAAAGCTGAAATATTGAGTGCAAGTGGCTTTGTACCATGGAATAATTCATTCACCATGTATGCAAGACTGGATATGCAGCAATTAACACCATCTTTACCAACGAGCACAGGGCAGGTGATTGGATAGGCAGGGCACAGATTTCATTTACGAACATGAAATTCCATACCTGCATTCATAAATTACAAATAATACATTATCACTGGGATAATGAGAGAACGGACATTTGTTCAAAATAAGCACGTTTTAGACCTTATAGTTAATACATTATACTTGTTTAAAAATGTTATTCTTAAAGGAATAGTCAATTTATAAAGAATACACATTTATAGAGATAACATGTTAAAACTATACAAATAAATCTACTCATCTTTGAAGGTTTTCTAAAAGTCTCAAGTTCTAACCCTATTCGTATCCTTAAAACTTGACCCAGGAATTGGTTCAACCTCCCCCTATGATGACATATGCATACTCAATGATTTCTTACTCAAGAGGCTAAAAAGAAGATGGCACATGTACATGCACAGTATTGCAATCAGCAGCTTTCATTCACTTTAAAAATGTTGATAAAATGTGTGCCACTAAACTGGGAAACAGTAACATCGATCAATCAGCTGTCAATCTGTTTTGAATACGACAGTGTGTGCTAAAGATCTTGAAGTACCCTCAGGGAGGAAAACACTATGAAGAAAATAATTATTATGGATTATTATAATATAGTTGTCACTGCAAATAAGTTATCTTTATGTCCTTTTCCCCACTTAACTAAGAGACAAGCTAAAGTTTTTCTAACTTTGTGAATGATCTACGTATTTCTAATGCTTTCTGGATGTATACAAGCTGAATAATTTTGAGACTGGAGAAGTCATTATAAGTTGCATTTTCAGCTGAATTTGGGTAAATCACTTAAAGCATTCATTGTGTTGAGTTATTTCAATTACTATTGTTTGAATTGTGCATTTCAAACAGCTGAAATTTCTGTAAATGTTGACAAAAAAAGTGATGTTCAATGGGTGTTGAGTAATTTTGATTACAACTGTAGGTTGATCAATTGTTTTAGGTTTGTTCATGTCAGATATGTCTTCTTACTAAAGGACACTGAGACAAACTATGAGGCAACTTAGGTCCCAGTTTGTTTACGGCATAATATCATTTCAACCTATGAAAAATCAATATAAGATTTTACTGTTAATATATTGTTGTTGATATATAATTTAATTGTAATAACATTCATGTTAACATGGGAAAAAAGAATAAGTTACTTCCCTGAGTGTGCAGTAAATTATAGGTGGAAATGTTTTGCTCAGTGCAGGGTTAAGATCCAGTTGACATCATTCACTTCCTCCCATTGGCCCAACGGAGATGGTTGATGTCATCAAGAATGCGTTGATGAGCTGCTATGTCAGACTAAATACCTAGGAAGTGTGACATTAAGGATGTGTAAGACTCACATTCAGACCCATTTCTAAATAAGCTATTCCTAAGTTTGTGAAGGTTTTATAACTCTAAAATGTAAATTAAAGTGGCACTGTCACTCGTGGGATCTTTGTATTTTTGCAAAAAACTCTTCCCATGGAAATGTATCACTTGAATGTTGGTCACCATGAATGAGTGATTTGCAATATGGACTAAATGACCGAATAAAAAAAAAGTGTCCATGCACTTCATTCATTAGCCCATTACAAAGAGGCTACTGACTCCCACCTTGTAAATAGATTACAATTATAACCGGGGGACCAATACACTTACCTGAAACAGTTTCTAGCGACCGCTTCTGCTTGTCTTCTCCACGGAGTGGAATAAGCCCAAGATGGTGGACACACTTACTCCTCATGGGCAAAGCCTGCCATTATACCAATGTTGTTCCAATGAACATTCTCTGCTGAAGCTGGAGATGATCTTTGAGCGCTCTGGGCAACATTGGAGGCACGGGCATCGCATTGCCTATCCTGACCAGAGTGGGTGGTTGGAGGTGTCCAGGCTCAGCATCTTTAAAAGCACCAGGCTCTGATCGTGTTAGTGCTTTTAGGTTGAAGGCCAGAAGGAATCGGTTCATGAAGCATTGCCCACATAAGTCGACCATCTACCATCAAAGTCTACCGCTATTCCCTAACTGGGAAGGACTTTGTCTTGTGGAGTTCCCAAGTCCATAGCCAGAAGATGCCTGGGCCTGGGGTGGGTGGGATGCACTGGCCTGGGGTGGGAGGAATGTGTCACCTATCTCTCATTATGCTGTGTAACATGTAGAGCATCTTGAAGGTGCTTTGCACTTCCTGATGTCAGTTGTTTGTTGATGGGGATCTAACTTTCCAAAGCAGCTGTCATGTCTGAGTTACCAGACATGACACCAGTAGACTCCATCTTGCCCATATATTGATATGGTTACATTTTTGTTTTTTTCTGTTGATTTGTTTTCCTTAATTTCTTGTACTCTCACTTCCCCATTCTCATGAACGCATCGGTACTATCATGGGATGTTGGTACCAGTGGATTATTACCGTACTCTTGTATCTAACAAACGTGTTATATAATGTGACTTAACTTGTCCTTTTGCATGTATTTGACACATGTTTAACCACTCCTGTTTTTATTATACCAAAAGATAGTGCATACCTTCTACATGTCAAGCAACACTTTGTTGCCTTCTCATAGTTTGTAAAATGTAATTGACATGTTATTTTCAGCATGATTGTTAATCCTAGTACTGTAAAAAATAAAGATTGACAAAAATATAATTGACCAATTAATAAGGTTACTGATAGGAAAACAGTTGTAAATAAGTAACATTAACATAGACTTTTTTTCTTACATATCTATAATCCTCTCACCTATACATTGTTCAAAATGCACTCAGTTTTCAGTTGTGTTTACCTGTGTGTGCCTATCTGGCTGGAGAGTGTGTGTCTGGCAATGAGTATCCTTGTGCATCTGTGAATGCATATTAGTGTGTGTGTATCCATGACTGTGCCTACAATGCATATCTGTTCCCATGTATCTCATTGTCTATGAGTGTATGTGTTAAGGTAGATGCTTGCAGTGTGTTGTGTTAAGGGGGGGCTGTTGTGGTCTTGCTGTGTGAATTGTGATTACAGTGGGGCTGTGTTGTATGTGAGAGGGAAGATTGTGTCAGTATGAGAGCTACTGTCTGTGGGGTGGTGCCTGTGTGTTTATGAGGGTGACTGTGGCAAGGTGGTTGTGACAGTCAGTGTGACAGGGTGACAACAACAGAGTGAGTATGAAAGGGTGATTGGCAATGTAACTGTGTGAGAGGGTACAGTGTGTGAGGTGTTTGTTACATAGTGACTGAGTGTGTGTGTGGGGGGGGGGGGGGTGATGTGACAGGGTGAGTATATATGTGTTTGTGGTTAGATTATATGTGGGGAGTCTGTATTCCCCTTTTTGATCTCCCAACACATTGCTGCTCATTTTTGTTTGTTTGTTTTTTTTATTTATTTTTAGTTGAGCCCCCCCTCTTGCTTCAATTTTGACAGTGAGTTGGGACAGTGAGGTGGGCTCTGATTATTCCTTGGTGGTCAGGTGGATCTGGTTTCCCAGGTAATCCATTGGATTAGATTTTCCTGGTGGTCTGGTGGGCTACCAGCTTAATATGCCCACTTGCTAAGAGCTGACCGCTCGTAGTGCCCCCTTCTGGTCTATGACTCGCGGGTTTCCTACTCGCGGGTTTCGATGAGGGTTTTTGGATCCCGCGCCAGGATAAAACAGTGGTCATGTTGATGCGGTGGTGCGGTGATGCGGGAAAAGTTGAACAAGGAGGTGGCACTGGGGCACAAGGCTGGTCCCATTCGGGAGCCGCCTTTCCCACACCTTTGTGTTTCCCCTTTGGGTGTGGTTCCTAAGAAGGAACCGGGGAATTTGGGGTGGATACATCATTTATCTTACCCCCAAGGGGGTTCAGTATATGATGACATTGCGGCAGAATTATTTTGAGTTTCCTGCACTTTGTTTGATGTGGTGGTGCAGATGGTTCAGGCGGCGGGTCCGGGGACACTGATGGCGAAAACTGACATCGAATCTGCTTTGAAAACAGTCATCGAATCAGCTTTTCGCCTCCTCCCGGTGCACCTGGAGTGTCATCACCTGCTGGGTTGTGTATTCAACGGCCAGTATTATGTGGACTTGAGCCTCCTGATGGGGGGGCTCAATTTCATGTTTTTGTTTTGAGTGTTTTAGCTAATTTTTCATCTGGGTGGTGAGGGTGGAGTCAGGTCGAGACTCTGTCATTCACTACCTAGATGATTTTCTATGCATTGGTCCTGCCTAGTCTCCGGTGTGCAGGTCGAGACTCTGTCATTCACTACCTAGATGATTTTCTATGCATTGGTCCTGCCTAGTCTCCGGTGTGCTCACAGCTGATTCAGTCGGTCATGGACGTTAGTAGTTCCTTCGGGGTTCCCCTCGCTCCAGACAAGACGGTGTGCCCTACCACTTGCTTGAGCTTTCTCGGGATCAAGATTGACTCGGTCGTGAGGGTATGTCGCTTGCCGGCTGACAAGGTGGAGAACATGCGGGCAGTGGTTGAGGAGGTGAAGGGGCTACGGAAGATCACGCTACAGCAGCTGCAGTCGCTCCTGGGCAAATTGAATGTTGCCTGTCGGATCATGCCAATGGACAGGGAATTCAATAGGTTACTTGCTGCCGCGACGTCTGTTGTGCTGAAACTATATCATTTTGTGCGTCTGACCAGGCCTCTCAGGGATGCCTTGGCTAAATCATTGGAAATGAAATTGCTGACGTGAAGTGGTTAATGTTCCCTTAACCCCTTAAGGACCAAACTTCTGTAATAAAAGGGAATCATGACATGTCACACATGTCGTGTGTCCTTAAGGGGTTAAAGTAATGTGCAAATAATGAAAAAGGTAGTAGTCTAGCAAGTTCAATCTTGTACAATATATATTATTATTTTAACAAGCATAGGTTTTTGGTAGTCTTGTTAATATCACCATGAATATTCCATGTAACCATTCTAAAAGTTTACTTCAGTTTTATATAAATAACTGAAACCATTGGTTCAATGTTTATAAAAACTCAGACTGTGACCTCCTGACACAAGTTTACTTTGAGGGTGTTTCTTTTTGCTATGCAATAAATTATCATTGTTATCACTATTGTTTGTCATGTATTTAAATTTAGTTTTTCTTTTCTTTTTCAATTATATATCAATCCTTTGAGGACTAAATGAAGGAAACAGATGAATATACATGCAGCTGGGAAGGATGTAGTCATGTTTCTTTTAAGGAAAGGAAGGAGGAAAATAAAACACATGGGATATTTTGATAGCTATGAGAATATAACAAAGGCAGGATTTAACATAAAGGACCTCGGAAATCCAAAAGAAGCTATGTCTTGCACTGGAATCTCAGCTATGCTACTGTTTCCACTTGAGATAGTAGCGGTTTTAAATTCCTTGTGATAATTCCTTGTCTTAACAAATATGCATGTTATTGACTATATATATGTTATGCTTCTTTGGTTTATTTCTTTGTATGCATACTGGGTACAATAGTAATACCTCTACCTCCCATGTGGACCTTCCTAGATGAAATTGACCTTCTTTTGGTGAAGGATTGTTCTGTCTCTCTAGTCTCAAAGTTTGGATGTCAGTAAGTGTATAACTGCAACAAATAAAACTGCAGCAAATATGTGTGAAAATTGGCTTGGGTGCATGAAGTGCTTTGCTGGTCCCATTTCCATGTAACTTCCTCAATTGCATAAATAGTTATAAGTAGGTCATTAAGTCAGTATCACAATATAGTAGAATACAGGTGATATTCTTGTTACAAGTGGTTTATTCCAAAACATTTGATGCTGGTTATTGATGAACCATTAATATTGATATTTTTGCTTATAAAGAGAACACACCATGCACCATGACCACTACACTGTACCGTAGTGGTTATGGTGACAAGAGTGCCCTGGCATCCATTCTGATCCAAAGTGAGCTTATGCAGGGTTCTCAGGTGACTCTCTCAGCTAATAATTGCAGTGCTGCATTGCTGTAAAACACTGTGTGCCATGCTATATGCATGCTGAATGTTCTCATAGTTATAAGTTAAACTGAGAGGGTTAATTTTTTAGAAGTGTTATGATATTAACATGGTATTATGATACTTACAACTGTGAGGTACTTGTGCTTGCTATTAGCTGCCCAGGTAATTGTGAAAATGTAGAAGATATATAGATATATAACACAGAGAATACATCCGTTCTTCTCCCATACCAGTTTATACCTGTAATAGACTAAAAGTGATCAGCTGACAATCACCCAATCACAGCTACTCATCGCTGCACAAGTTGATGCTTCCTTATTAACCCAAGCAGCACAGAAGGCATTGGCTGCTCTTCTTTAGCATTAAAACATTAAAATGGTTTCATTCTGAATGAAAGGACAACACCAGGTGACTATAACCACTGCAATGAGATGACACAGTTACAGTGACTACACTTTGCCTTTAACCCCTTAAGGACACATGACGTGTGTAACACGTCATGAATCCCTTTTATTCCAGAAGTTTGGTCCTTAAGGGGTTAAGGAATGTTATGAGAAACACGACAAGCAGGGCCATTTACTAAAATGAGAATTGTCAGAAATGCAAAGTGAATTTTAAGTTTAATGCCAAAGTAACTGAACTGGAAACATTCTCCAAGTCAACTATGCTTTATTTTTTTGTGCCCATTTTCTATACAAGTTAGTCTTGTTTTGCCAAAGAAACTACAAATATGTATTTCACTTAAAAGGGACACTCCACTCCCCCAAAAATGTTTAACAGATATACCCCCAATGAAAACTTGCATGCATTTAATTATGTATTATTTGTTTTATTGGGGGTATATCTATAAACAAGAACATCTGCTATAACTGCATACTTTGGCTCTTACAGGGTTAGTACCCTTAAAGGACCACTATAGTGCCAGGAAACCATACTCATTTTCCTGGCACTATAGTGCCCTGAGGCTGCCCCCACCCTCAGGGTCCCCCTCCCGCCGGGCTCTGGGGAGAGTAAAGGGTTAAAACTTACCTTTATTCCAGCGCCGGGCGGGGAGCTCTCCGCCTCCGATCCTCCCTTTCGGCTGAATGCGCATGCGCGGCAAGAGCTGCGCGCGCATTCATCCGGTCTCATAGGAAAGCATTTACAATGCTTTCCTATGGACGCTTGCGTGCTCTCACTGTGATTTTCACAGTGAGAATCACGCAAGCGCCTCTAGCGGCTGTCAGTGAGACAGCCACTAGAGGATTTGGAGGCTGGATTAACCCTATAATATACATAGCAGTTTCTCTGAAACTGCTATGTTTATAAAAAAAAAAAAAAACGGTTAATCCTAGAGGGACTTCATTAAGCTGAAGTGGTCTGGGTGCCTAGAGTGGTCCTTTAAGTTAGACTGGTTGGGAATTCAAAAACATTTCAGATTGTAGACCAAAGTAGACAAACTGGATGCAGAGCAGCGTTGGAGAATTTCTCCAATTTGGTAATTTTGGTCTTAAAGTTGAAATTCAATTTGATTGCATTTTGAAATTCTGACAATTCACGCTTTAGTGAATAACCCTATTAACCACTTACTACCTTAATAAAATTTTGCCCAATTCATTTATGAAACCTCTTTTGGGCATTGCATTATGGGATTAAATCTACACCACTCAACATTATAGAAGAAGTTCATTGTTTTAATTATTTTGTATTTTATTGATCATCAAAAACTCTGCTGCAGTTATTTTAGATTTGTTCCACACCATTTACAATGTTCTGAAGACTCAGTGACATTATTAATGTAATCAGATAAATCTTCCCTTTGTCATCTGTACTTTAAGCTAATTTACATTCTCAGCCTTGAGGTTTTCGTGTCTGTTTGCATCCTTATTAATAAGAAAAAAACAGCAACTGAGCAATGGACATGAATTACATTTTCCAGTCTCTTTGGTAAATAAGTCTGCCATTAGCCCAGTGTAACATGAATAGCTCAGCATCTCTTGTAGCCCATGGATCACGCAGCTAGGGTAGTGGGCCTTGACAGAGCCAGGAGGTAGGTAGAACAGCCAAGGGAACTTGAGTGACAGCTAGCAGGGTGGGTGGAGCGGAGCTACAATGGGAGTATTTATACCGGCCATTTTGTGAAGTGGCCATCTTAAGGCATAGTGGGTCACCAGGTGTCCGAGGCCAGGCTACTTTTCAGGAGCGTTCCAAGGATAGGACCAGGCGCAGCGAGGATAGAGGATAGACTTCTGTAAGACATTACAACAGGGGGCGTTCAACATCTTCCGAGGATAGGGCGAGGAGCCGGTGCAGGGCTTACAGGTCGCCTAACAGGAGTTTTAGAAGGATAGGCTTACCCCGTATGGCCAGTCTGGCCAGTCTGGCCAGGCAGCCAGACGTTGTGAGGACAGGGAATGTGGTCAGGAACGTGAGAAGGATGGACGGGTTGGGGCTCCTATGAGCAGACTACCCAGGTTGTCTTCTTCCCGCAGGTCAGCGACTCCTTCTCCTTCGGTTCTGAGGCAGGTCCCGGCACCTAAATGCAGAAGTTATGACGCTACTCCTGAACCTCTCAAGGTGGATGGAAGGACAGCAGCCCTGCGGTCTTCTATGGTAGGGGTTCTGGCAGTGAGTCTTCTTCTGCACTACACTCCGTGAATCTCTTGGATAGCTTGAGGTCTTTGGGCTGTTGGGGCTGTCAGGTTACATAGGAGAAGCGTTTTAGTGGGATGTGGGGTCCACCAACAGGTGTGAGTAGGGTGGCAATGACGGTTCAGGTGGCTGCGGTGGGCAGTGTTCAGGGCGGGACTGCGGTGACTTTACTTGGGTCAGGGACATCGGCGGTGGTCAGCGAGTGTGCGGAGTTGATAGGTGAGATCCTTGAGGTAGCAAGGCAGAATGTACATGTGTCATTCGCTGGGCCTTTGGGTTGTCATCTAAAATCGGAAGCGAAGGAAAAGACTGGGCGGGGCGAATTCCTCGAGATCTTCTCGCTCCTTCCTTTGGATGAATATCTTGATCTGAAGGAGAAAGATAAGAAGGATGCCAAGAAAGAGGAGGAGGAAAAGAGATAGCGGTATCGGAAAATACCTAAGTCTTTTGGGAATTGGCTTTGGGCATTCTGCATTTTGTCTAGTGTTTTGGGGGAGAAATTTCCCGAGCGGTGTTCTCAGATTTTCTGCTATTTGGATGGGATCTGGGAGGCTTATCAAACTTATGGGGGCTTAGCTTGGTGGAAGTGCGTCAGCTAATGCCAGGATGCGGTGGGACTAGATGGACCTACCGCTATGGAAGAAACTGATGATGGCTCAGAAAGCTGTGCCCTTTCAGGGTGGGGCCGGCACGGGATCAACCTCCTCTTCGTCAGCCAGTCAAAAGAAAGGGTTCTGTTGGACATTTAATGAAGGACAATGCAAGTGGAGTGCCTCGTGTAAGTTTAAGCATGAATGTTCGGGCTGCGGTGGGGGGAGGCCCACGGCCTCAACAGGTTCTTCAAGCGGGGAAAGTCTGCATCCACCGGTGGAGCCGGGGGTGCGGTGGCACTATCTACTTCCACTGGGGGCAACCCGGTGAAGGTCGGCGTGATGTTGCCTTGGCTAAGCCGTTACGGTAACCAGGGTGATGCACAGTTACTGCTGGGTGGGTTTTCAAAAGGGCTTTGTATTCCTTTCAAGGAAAAGGTTTTGGGTCGATTGTGTGCCAACTTGAAGTCGGTCGCGGAGCATCCGGAGGTGGTTCGAGATAAATTGGCTAAAGAGGTTCAGCTGGGTAGGATGGCGGGGCCGTTCTCACAACCTCCTTTGGCAGACTTACGGATTTCACCTTTGGGCGTGGTGCCTAAGAAAGAACCGGGTAAGTTCCGCCTGATCCATCATTTGTCATATCCGAAATGTTGTTTGGTGAATGATGACATTGATGCGGCCCTGTGTTCTGTCTACACATCATTTGACCAGGCGGTTGAGTTAGTTCGGAAGGCAGGACTCGGTGTTTTGATGGCGAAGGCTGAGGTGGAGTCATTAGGTTGCATGTTTGATGGGGCTTATTTTGTGGACCTTTGCTTGCCTATGGGCTGCTCCATTTCATGCAGGGCCAGTGCAAAAGAAAAATGTGACGCCCCCCCCCCATGTGACAATGCCCCACCCATATGATCTGCCATAACACCAGTGCTGCATACAGTGTGTTGTTACATTAAAAAACCTGCAGGGACAGGCTATAGACACTAGAACCACTTCATTAACCTGCTGTGGTTCTGGGGACTATAGTGTCCCTTTAATGTGAGGTAAATTAGAGATTAGTGTCAATAATAATATACTAGATTGCCTACTTACAACTAGATGAGGATGGTGATGGGCTCTGGCTGCAATTTGGCTCCACTGGTCTGGTGTAGAACAGGATTTCTGGAGGCAGTTTGTAACTGTGGTCACAAAATTCAATGTTCTTGGAGAACGGGAAGCAGCTCCATTTTTGGGGGCCACTTACACAGCTCAAGGTCTGGGCCCCAGGGCATGATGGTGAGTATGCCCATAAGGCCCACCCATAAGTCCACCTACATGTTCCACCCATGAGTTCGCTCACAAAGAGTTTAGTGTGTAGGGAATGTGTTATTGTAGAGGATATAATGTGTGTGCTTATGGAATGTAGTTTATAGGGATACCAGTTGGTGTAGGTGATGCAGTGTGTTTGTGTGTAGTAGAAGCAGCGTGTTTTTGTGTAAGGGATAGAAAGCAGTGTGCGTTTGTGTATAAGTGATGTATTGTGTGTGTTCTGGTTGTGTGTAAGGTATGCATTGTGCGAATCTGTGTGTGTATGCATAAGGGATGCAAGGTGTGTTTCTGTGTATGTAAGGGATGCAGTGTGTGTGTCTGTAAGGGATGCATTGAGTGTGTGTAAGAGATGCATTGTGTTTCTGTGTGTGTGTGTGTGTGTGTGTGTGTAAGAGAAGCAGTGTGTGTAAGGTGTGCATTGTGTGTTCTGTGTATGTGTGCAAATGATGCATTGTCTTCATGTGTAAGGGTTGCATTATGTGTGTGTGTGTGTGTGTGTGTGTAATGGATGCATTGTGTGTTTCTCTGTGTGTAAGGGAAGCATGTTGTGTTTCTGTGTTTGTAGGGATGCATTGTGTGTTTCTGAGTATGTATAGGGATGCATTGTGTGTGTGCGTAATGTGAAAGAGCTCCTTGTCCTGCCCCCTGTTCTATAGAGCCCTCCCTTCCGTCCCTTAGAGATCTCCCCTGCCCCTTAGTGGTCTCTACTCGCCCCCCCCCCTAGTGTTCTCTCCTTTTCTCCCCCCTTTCCATTAGTGGTCTCTCCCCACCCTCCCCTAGTTGTCTCTTCTCACCCCTGCCTTTTCATTAGTGGTCTCTCCTCTCCTCCCACCCTCCCCTAGTGGTCTTTCATCCACCCCTTCCCTCCCTTAGTGGTCTCTGCTCTCCCCCCACCCTCCCTTAGTGGTCTCTCCTCACCCCCCTCCCCTAGTGGTCTCTCCACCACCCCCTCCCTCCCTTAGTGGTCTCCCCCACCCCCCACCCACATTCTTCTCACAAACCCCCTTCCTCCCTTAGTGGACTCCCCCCCCCATTATCCTCCCCCTCCCCCCCCTCACGTTCTCCTCACCACCCCCTCCCTTTGTGGACTCCCCCCCATTCTCCTCACCACCCATCCTCCCTCAGTGGTCTCTGCTCTCCCCCCACCCTCCCCTAGTGGTCTCTCCACTACCCCCTCCCTCCTTTAGTGGTCTCCTCACACCCACCCTCCCTGTGTTCTCCCTGTGTTCTCCTCTTTTTCCCCCTCCTGTGTTCTCCTCTGCTCCCCCTCCTCCCTGTGTTCTCCTCTGCTCTCCCCTCCTCCCCGTGTTCTCCTCATTTCCCCCCGTGTTATCCTCTCCCCGTGTTCTCCTCTGCTCCCCCTCCCTGTGTTCTCCTCTTCTTCCCCCTGTGTTCTCATCTCCTCCCCTCCCCCTGTGTTCTCCCCATGTTCTTCTCCCCCTCCCTGTGTTATCCTCCCCCGTGTTCTCCTCTGCTCCCCCCTCCCCTCCTCTTCTTCCCCCCGTGTTCTCCTCTTCTTCCCCCTCCTGTGTTCTCCTCTGCTGCCCCCTCCTCCCTGTGTTCTCCTCTGCTCCCCCCGACTCCCTTTGTTCTCCTCTTCTCCCCTCCTCCCTGTGTTCTCCTCTTCTTCCCCCTCCCCCTCCCTGTGTTCTCCTCTTCTCCCCTCCTCTCCTCCCTGTGTTCTCCTCTTCTTCCCCCTCCCTATGTTCTCCTCTTCTCACCCCTGTGTTCATCTCTGCCCCCCTCCTCCCTGTGTTCTCCTCTTCTCCCCCCTCCTCCCTGTGTTTTCCTCTTCTCCACCCTCCTCCCTGTGTTTTCCTCTTCTCCACCCTCCTCCCTGTGTTCTCCTCTTCCCCCCCTGTGTTCTCCTCTTCTCCCCCTCCTCCCTGTGTTCTCCTATTCTCCCCCTCCTCCTCCCTGTGTTTTCCTCTTCTCCCCCTCCTCCTCCCTGTGTTCTCCTCTTCTCCCCCTCCTCCTCCCTGTGTTCTCCTCTTCTCCCCCTCCTCCTCCCTGTGTTCTCCTCTTCTCCCCCCTCCTCCCCCGTGTTCTCCTCTGCTCCCCCCTCCCCTCCTCTTCTTCCCCCCGTGTTCTCCTCTGCTCCCCCCTCCTCCCTGTGTTCTCCTCTGCTCCCCTCCCCTCCTCCCTGTGTTCTCCTCTTCTTCCCCCTCCCCTCCCTGTGTTCTCCTCTTCTCCCCTCCTCTCCTCCCTGTGTTCTCCTCTTCTCCCCCTCCTCCTCCCTGTGTTCTCCTCTTCTCCCCCCTCCTCCCCCGTGTTCTCCTCTGCTCCCCCCTCCCCCCTCCCCTCCTCTTCTTCCCCCCGTGTTCTCCTCTTCTTCCCCCTCCTGTGTTCTCCTCTGCTCCCCCCTCCTCCCTGTGTTCTCCTCTGCTCCCCTCCCCTCCTCCCTGTGTTCTCCTCTTCTTCCCCCTCCCCCCCCTGTGTTCTCCTCTTCTCCCCTCCTCTCCTCCCTGTGTTCTCCTCTTCTTCCCCCTCCCTGTGTTCTCCTCTTCTCACCCCTGTGTTCATCTCTGCCCCCTCCTCCCTGTGTTCTCCTCTTCTCCCCCCTCCTCCCTGTGTTTTCCTCTTCTCCACCCTCCTCCCTGTGTTCTCCTCTTCCCCCCCCCCTGTGTTCTCCTCTTCTCCCCCCTCCTCCCTGTGTTCTCCTATTCTCCCCCTCCTCCTCCCTGTGTTTTCCTCTTCTCCCCCTCCTCCTCCCTGTGTTCTCCTCTTCTCCCCCTCCTCCTCCCTGTGTTCTCCTCTTCTCCCCCTCCTCCTCCCTGTGTTCTCCTCTTCTCCCCCCTCCTCCCCCTGTTCTTCTCTTCTCTCCCCTCCTCCCCCTGTTCTCCTCTTCTGCCGCCACCTCCATCCTGTATTCTCCTCACCTTCCCTTCCCTGTCTGTAGCGTGGCCGAGCTCCTTTCCGGTCCGCGGTACAGGTACTTCTGTCTCCTGTACCCGGCTGGACTGACAGGAAGTCTCGATGACTTCTTGTGTGTGGGCACTGCCAGGTCGGACCATTGTGGCCATACCTTGGGGTCTTTGGAATGGGTGGCTCATTTGTTTGGGGTACCCCTGGCAGCTGACAAGACAGCTGTACCCCTTTGGGGTTTGGGGTACCCCTGCCACTTGTCTCAGTTTTCTTGGTTTGGTGATTGATTCGGTGGCAAGGGAATGTCGGCTGCCTAGGGATAAGTTGATTGCACTTCAGGAGCTCATGGTGCATGTTAGAGGGTCCAGGCATGGGGAATTGAAAGGCATGATTCCTTGGTACTTCAGGAGAGATGGTGTACATCTGTTAGATGTGGGGTGTGACCTATTTACCTATTACCTAAAGCTTTCGGGAGAACCTCTCATTCTCAAGTCTGAAGCATTTCAGACTTGATAAAGGGAGGTACTCCTGAAAGCATGTCATTAAAAAATTCTGTTAGTCTAATAAAAAAGTTATTAAAAGATACACAGTTTATCTGTTTTTTACATCTACATCACTGGACTAACACGGCTACAATCTCTATTTTAATTCACATATATTTAAAAAGTGTAAGAAATTCATTGCCTACCTTTCCCACTCTCTATTTCTGACAGCAATCTTTATGCACCTTCTGCTTTATTTAACCCGATGATGACTATTTTGCAACCATCCATTGTTTTCAAAAGCATGTGTTCACTCTTCCCGCAGCATTTTCTGTCAGATTTTTAATGGCAACAGACAGTTGCAAACTAGTTAGCATTTGATCACATATGGTGCATAAATATATTATTATTATTATTATTATTATTATTATTATTATCATCGCCATTTATATAGCGCCAACAGATTCCATAGCACTTTACAATATTATGAGAGGGGGATGTAACTATAAATAGGACAATTACACGAAAACATACATGAACAATAGGTTGAAGAGGACCCTGCTCAAATGAGCTTACAGTCTAAAGGAATGAGTTTACAGTCTATAGGGTATACTGGTATAATATAATATGGCATATTATAACATACAGTTGCAAGAAAAAGTATGTGAACCCTTTGGAATGATATGGATTTCTGCACAAATTGGTCATAAAATGTGATCTGATCATCATCTAAGTCACAACAATAGAAAATCACAGTCTGCCTAAACTAATAACACACAAAGAATGAAATGTTGCCATGTTTTTATTGAACACACCATGTAAACATTCCCAGTGCAGGTGGAAAAAGTATGTGAACCACTAGACTAATGACATCTCCAAGAGCTAATTGGAGTGAGATGTCAGCCAACTGGAGTCCAATCAATGAGATGAGATTGGAGGTGTTGGTTACAGCTGCCCTGCCCTATAAAAAACACACACCAGTTCTGGGTTTGCTTTTCACAAGAAGCATTGCCTGATGTGAATGATGCCTCGCACAAAAGAGCTCTCAGAAGACCTACGATTAAGAATTGTTGACTTGCATAAAGCTGGAAAGGGTTATAAAAGTATCTCCAAAAGCCTTGCTGTTCATCAGTCCACGGTAAGACAAATTGTCTATAAATGGAGAAAGTTCAGCACTGCTGCTACTCTCCCTAGGAGTGGCCGTCCTGTAAAGATGACTGCAAGAGCACAGCGCAGACTGCTCAATGAGGTGAAGAAGAATCCTAGAGTGTCAGCTAAAGACTTACAAAAGTCACTGGCAAATGCTAACATCCCTGTTAGCGAATCTACAATACGTAAAACACTAAACAAGAATGGATTTCATGGGAGGATACCACAAAGGAAGCCACTGCTGTCCAAACAAAACATTTCTGCACGTTTACAGTTTGCACAAGAGCACCTCGATATTCCACAGCAGTACTGGCAAAATATTCTGTGGACGGATGAAACCAAAGTTGAGTTGTTTGGAAAAAACACACAACACTATGTGTGGCGAAAAAGAGGCACAGCACACCAACATCAAAACCTCATCCCAACTGTGAAGTATGGTGGTGGGGGCATCATGGTTTGGGGCTGCTTTGCTGTGTCAGGGCCTGGACGGATTGCTATCATCGAAGGAAAAATTAATTCCCAAGTTTATCAAGATATTTTGCAGGAGAACTTAAGGCCATCTGTCTACCAGCTGAAGCTCAACAGGAGATGGGTGTTGCAACAGGACAATGACCCAAAGCATAAAAGTATATCAACAAGAGAATGGCTTAAACAGAAGAAAATCTTCTGAAGTGGCCCAGTCAGAGTCCTGACCTCAACCCGATTGAGATACTGTGGCATGACCTCAAGAAAGCGATTCACACCAGACATCCCAAGAATATTGCTGAACTGAAACAGTTCTGTAAAGAGGAATGGTCAAGAATAACTCCTGACCGTTGTGCATGTCTGATCTGCAACTACAGGAAATGTTTGGTTTAAGTTATTGCTGCCAAAGGAAGTTCAACCAGTTATTAAATCCAAGGGTTCACATACTTTTTCCACCTGCACTGTGAATGTTTTCATGGTGTGTTCAATAAAAACATGGCAACATTTCATTCTTTGTGTGTTATTAGTTTAAGCAGACTGTGATTGTCTATTGTTGTGACTTAGATGATGATCAGATCACATTTTATGACCAATTTGTGCAGAAATCCATATCATTCCAAAGGGTTCACATACTTTTTCTTGCAACTGTAAATTTCATTGTAAAGTTTTGTAAAAATCATGTGAGTTTTTTCTGTATAGTCTTTGGTTGTTTTGCCTTGAGAATGACTTTTTTAGTTTTGCCTTGAGAATAAAAATTATGACTTTGTGTCCCTATGAGCAATCATTAGAAGTGTAGAGTGAGATAGTAGTCTGTGTAAAGACAGCAGAGACCAAGAGTGACTCATTTGGCCTGGTCAATGTAATTAAGAACATTTTCATAATATTTTTGATACAGCATTGGATTCAGTTTGTCTGATTTATTCAAACTTAGGACTATCAGGTCATTCTTTAATTACGGGAACTTATGAAAAACGCATAGCTCAAGTCTGCAACATTTTAAGTTATATGTATCCCTAGATGCGGATTCCGAAAATAATCCAATGGAGGAAGTGACATGTTTCAATGCAGGGATCATGTTATTCTTTGTTACTGCAATGGAGTGTGTCTGATTTCTGTTTAGTGTTGACAGGTCAGGATTTAAATTGGGGATTCATATAAAAAATGCATAGGCCAGGGAAGCAATGGACAGCACACAATACAGGAGCATGTAATTTTTATAGGCATCTATAATTCAAATGGCGATATGGCAGGATTATGTACTGCTTTATTCTATAGTCTCTATCAGAGGAAATATTTTGAATAAAATGTACAAGCCCAACTAGATTCTGTGGAAATATTAGAAGCAATATTTGCCAGAAACAGAAAAAAAGTTGAGTAGAGAAATTAATATAATTATTTTCAAAGTCTCCATCGCATGTGTGGCGAAAGTAACCTCGCCACTGTACTACTTTTGGCATGAAAACGTTGTGGTTCCCGGTTGGTTCCCCAGCGGCACTTAGCCGCGATTCTATGGAACTATATTAGGCCTGAAGACTTTGCGGTTCCCGGTTGGTCCCCCAGCGGCACTTAGCCACGATTCTATGGAACTATTTTCGGCTATGGGACCATGCCTGCGATCGGTCAAATAAATGACTTCCAGGAAATTCCTGAACCCCTGAACTGATCTGGGTGATTTTTGGACATGTTGGTCACCTAGATCAGGTCTATCAGGGGATGTAACATTTGTGGGGTTTTCTGTATTTTTAGAGTACTTTTGGCGTGTTTCTCCCAGGCAGAGGGGAGGGATTGTGCGCTGTGTGTGCGAGTGTCCTGCCTTGTAACCTTATTGTTATTGGTCTGTGAAGTTGCAAATCAGTTCCCCACAAGGTCCATTTGGGCGTACCCCTTGCAAGGGGATTGTCATATAAAGCCAAGTGTGGCTCCCATTAAACAGAGATTTGTTTACCCCTTCATGAAGTCTTGGCTCATGTTTGGGGGATTGGAGAACTACATTCACTCTGGGGATTGCTATATCACAATACTCCCCTGAGCATAATCACTAGCTCTTATAAGAGCTGTTCCTGCTCTGGAGAGGTCTACCCACTGAAAGCTGGATCCTGGTCTTTGGTCCAGGGTGGATGGAGGACAGCAAGACCCCCAAAAAGCTGTGGTGGTTTACGGTGGTTATGGTGTTCCAGCACAGTTTGGTGCTTGCAAGTACTAGGAAGCAGCGATTGACGGAGGTACTCGGTCGGGGTGCCAGGCAGTTCGTCACAGCATGTAACACTAAAAATGCAGACTATGATTTTCCTGCCATATTTTTAGAGAGTAGAGTGAGGATACTCACAAAATCATTGTCACAGACCTAAGGATCGGGTCAGGAAATCCATAGTTGCTACAGGCTAAATCGAATAGGGGTATCCAGAATCTGTGCTAAATCGTCACACATAGGCAAAGAGTCCATAATCAGTGTTATCAGATCATAACTACACTACGCTTTTCCTTAAATACGATTGTCACATGTAAGGATACTAGATTAGGGCACAGTTTAGCAAGGGTAGAAAATAAGGATAGCAAATTAGAGAATTAACTACAATATAGCTGAAAGATCACAATTAAAAAAATTATTTTTCTGTAATTTAGCAGATAACTCTGTAAACTGGTTATTTGTAACTTGTGGCTACCACTTTTATACATTTTCCAAACAGAATAATAGGCATCTGAATGTTGGAAATTAACAAAATTTTCAGACAAATTTCAGTTCTTCTCTATCAATATTTTCCACATTTTGGATGGAACAAAATTAGAAATGAACTCTATGAAAAAAAACTAAAATCGTTTTCCCTGTGAAACGTCTTTGTTCAGGCTTCACTTTGGTGAGTCTAAAATGGAGTGCAAAACATTATGATAGTATAGGGATCTGTCAGGTGTCACAGTACAGAGTTTCAAACTGTATTTCATGAGATTATAAATTGCAGTTGTGAATTACGTTTCATGCTAAGCTTGAAACTCCAAAATTGGGAAACTTTTAATAAATTTAAAAAAAAATGTCATCCCCAACTGACCTGTTTTTGTTCCGCTGCTTAATTATACAAAAGAAAAATACTTTTAATTTGTTAATATTTCATGAGGTTTAACATGAAATATTTAGAATAGAATCCATTCACTGAGCAAAGCTAACATTTCTCTCGTTCAAGCTTTAGACTTGTATCAAGCTATAAAAATAACTTTTTTTCCCCAAACTATAAAACACATGTTAACTGTAGTTTGCAGTTGTAGTTTTCTATGTTTATTTATTAAAAAAAAAACAATTAATTATTCCCTGCATCAATACAGTAATATATTTTTCTTGAGTAATAGCAATCTTTTAATAATTTTAAATAATTTGTTAAAGTGATAGTGTTTAAAGAGGGAACATGACAAATAAACAAGGTGAAAATCTTGCTCTAGCACAATTACAATTGTAACACTAGATAAAACATGCTTTTTATATGGTCTGTTCTCTCTTTTCAGACCAAGGCTAATTGTGAGAAGTTGGACTGCAGAGAAGTCATTTAGTCCTGTCCTCAAGTACACAGAAAGAGTCATTCCATTGTCCGTCTGTTGTTTCATTCTATTTCTTGGCCAACTCTAATGCTCTCTTTAAACCTCTTCATATCCTTGCAATATGTATCCACTGGCATTCCATCTGCTAAGATCCATAGAAAGCTATCAATAGATAGTCAGGCTTCCCAGTGAAATAAGGTGTATTGCATCATCGTACAGACTCCACTTATTACACCATTATCATGTCTTTACATCAGATTGAATGGCATTTCAAATGATCCAGAATCATTGCTAAGGGCTCACAATACTTTTTCAATGCTTGACTTATGTATAATAGATCAAACAACTTACCTGCACCCACCTAAAGCATGTGTTAATGACTTGGAATTCAGAGAAAATCGTTTAAAGCAGAGGACCTTTAAGTGTGTATTGTGTATGAATGATCATTGTACAGTTCCTAGCTGAGAGTGGGAAACTGTTGACGTAGCCTAGTATAGGGTTGGTGCTTTTTTTGTAGAAAATTTCTGGAAGCCTCACATGATTATTCTCAAGAATGATGTTACCCCTTACATACTGAAAAGTCATAAGCCACTTAATGTAGGTACTATCATGTGAGTAAAAAACAAAATGCATGATATACAGATACACAACATATATGTGTGTATATATATATATATAAAAATAAATCAGCAGGGCACTCCTCCTTTATCAAATATTGAAGAATATCTCTAAATGCCTAGGTGCAATCCCGCGTAATATATAATAAACAAACCAATGAAGGGAGCACACTAGGTCTTCAATTCAATAAAGCAAAAAAGTATTTAATGTATTATGAAAAATACATGGGCTGTGAGTAGCAAAAATCGACGTTTCGACCCTCCTGAGGTCTTTATCAAGATCACAGTGACATATTCAAAACAATATCAATATATACATAAGTGTATAGTATGCTTTCCAATAGAGTGATCGGACAGCCAGCGGACTGAAGAACCCGGAAGTGAAAGAACCACGTAGGACCGTGCATGTGACGTGAGTGACGGGGTTGCTAAGCAACGGAACGAAAGTATATACAAATACCCGGTTGCGAAGGAACCAGGGTATCAGGCAATACACATGCCGGGAACAACATATGGAGGAAAGGATATAACACATCTAGCCCGATCTATATAAGATCTATATATAACAAATCCGTGATAAGTGTGCAATCTATGTAGTGAGAGAAATCGTGCCAGCAATCTATAAATACAGTGTGCCAGTATGGCAAAGAAATATAAAAGAAAATCAAAATACAGAAAACGGGCTAAAGAGGTGGAAGTTTACAAAATAATATATACTGTACAATAATTATTATATTATATACATAACAACAGAATTTAAGCAAAATGATTGCAAAATATTCTAGTAAATAATTATATTATGTACTTTTTTAATAATAGAGTAGGAGCATGTAGTACTATTAGTAAATGATGAAAGTATATAGGACTCAATCCTCCTATTACAGTCTTTATGCCACTATAAGTTCTGGGCCTGGATTCGTAGAAAAAATATATATAATATAATAAAGCTCTCTAAGCATCGAATATTATAATGGCCGATGGGACAACATAGGAGACAATCCTACCATGACAGCATTTATGACACTCCAACATCTGGACCTAAGTTCTTAATAATGATAGTAATACCCCCACAAAAGTCAGTAAAGCTCTATCAAAGAGAAGGAAAGAGTGAGCCAGACCAATATAGTCTAAATAAGAATCAGTATTATAAGCAAGCCAAACAATGAAAGTCATAACATATAAATACCAGGAGTTGTCAAACCTATAGATTTAAAGGAACATCGACAGAATTAAATTCTCATTGAGTCCCTTAGGAGTCACTGTATTTAGATAGTGGATCCAGAAAGCTTCACGTTGCATAAGTAGTTTAGATCTATCACCTCCCCTCGGTGGAACAGGGACATGGTCGATGGCTATAAATCGAAGCGTGGGTAAATGATGTTGTGTTGCAAGAAAATGCTAGCGACCGGTTTATCAGTTCGTTGGTTTTTAAAGGCAGTTGTAATCCCAGACCGATGTCCCCGGATCCGGTCTCTCAGTGTCATGTCGGTCTTCCCAATGTACCCGAGAGTCCGCATGGACAGGTAATCATATATACAATGTGTGTTGTCATGTGTGTTTAATAGCAATTCTTTTTCCACTGTGTGGGTGGGCAAATGTGGATCCTGTCAGCATATGACTGCATGTTACGCAGCCACTGCATTTGTAGCAACCTTTTTTCTTGATGTTAGGCAACTTAGCATAGCAATGTCGTGGGTCATTCTTAACCAACAGATCCCTCAGGTTACGATTGCGCCTGTAGCTGATAATTGGACTCAATTTAAATCTGTCAGGAAGATTCTGATCCATCTGGAAAATATTCCATTTTTTGTATATAGACTTTTTGACCAATGGAGTAGCTGTATTGTACGTAAGTGGAAGGAAAATATTTTTCTTTAGGTTAGAGTTCGCCTTGTTTGTTTGGTTAAATTTATTCCAGGCTTTCATTTTTGCATTTTCAAGAGTCCTAGGGTGGAATCCTCTTGCTAGGAAACGGTCCCAGATTTCTTGTAATTGATGCTCACGTTTGGCCGGGTTGTTGTTAAATCTTAGTACTCTTAAGAACTGTGAAATGGGCAATGAGTCTTTGACGTGTTGGGGATTGAAACTTGTGGCACACAATAAAGTATTATGATCGGTAGTTTTCCTGTATAAAGTAAAGCCTAGATGATTTTCTTCTCTAAAAATAGTAACAATAGTAACAATAGTAACGAGAAACTCAATACTGTTTTTTTGCCAGTTAAGTGTGAGAACTACCGGCATTGGTAAGGTATTAATATTATGGACCATCTCTTCAAGTGTTGTTACCGTTCCTTCCCACATCATAAAGATGTTGTCCACATATCTGAGGTATTTAATTATCTGGTGTTGATAATCAGGTAAGATATATTTATTCTCAAACCAGTACATAAAACTATTGGCATAGGCTGGTGCCATGATCTTCGAATTTAAAATAATTACAGGTTAGAGCAATGTCCAACCATTCAATCAGGTATGGGATGGGAGGGCCTTTATACATATCATCGTTTATCAAAATCTCAGTTGGCCTCAATGCCTTCTTTCTTAGGTATTATAGTATAGAGACTTTGAACGTCCATTGTAGCCAAGATGATCTCTTTATCCACGAGGTCTATATTTTGTATCTTGCTAATAAAGTGGGAAGTTTTCTCACACTATTATTGATGTAGTAATCAATGAATTGAGCAATAGGCTCAATTAGTTCCTCCTTTGCCGACACAATTGGTCGGCCAGGTGGGTGTTCCAGATTTTTATGTATTTTTGGTAGGGTATACATAACCGGATGTTTCGGATATTTCACAAATAGAAATTTAGCAGTGTTTTCATCCAAATAACGATGTGATAGTCCTTCGTCAATTAGTCTCTTAATTCTAATTCTTTTTTTAAATTTTGCAACCGGGTCAAAGGTAAGTTTGAGATAGGTAGATTTGTCCTGTAGCTGTCGAATAATTTCATTTCTATAGTCATCATATACTTGTATTACAACTGCGCCGCCTTTATCGGCTGGCCGTACTATGATGGTGGAGTCTTGCATCAGGTCCCTTAGTGCTATATGTTCTTGGACAAATTATCTCTATGATGAGGTGGTGTAGTCACAATGGAATTTGTTTCATGTCGTAAGATTTGCATGAAGGTCTTAATTGAAGGATTGGGCGTATATATATCCTTCTTATTTCGACTTGGAAAAACATGTGTCTTAGTAGGAATATCATCCTTTCTGACTTCATTACTATACAGCGTTCTTTGCAATTTGTATAAATCAATAGCCATGTCAAATTGCTTAGGTCTGGCAACAGGTATAAAGGTAAGTCCTTTTTGTAAAACGGAGAGGTGGTTATGGTTTAACCCCTTAAGGACCAAACTTCTGGAATAAAAGGGAATCATGACATGTCACACATGTCATGTGTCCTTAAGGGGTTAAAGCCTTTTTTGAAAGATTAAATACAGATATTGTTTGGGAGGTTTTCCGATGTTGCCTGTATTTCTTGTGACCCTTTTGTCCACGTCTAAGATGTCTCTTGTGTCTCTTCTGTCTTGTCCACTGGTGTTGAGCATCCGTGGTGGATCGTTTGAATGTTCGCCTTCCTTTAAAAAAGTAACTTGCTTTCTAGTTTGCTGATCAACCCTGGTATCCCCATCTGAGGCTGATTCGCCTGAACTTATATCCACCGTTTGTAGAGATGGCTTTCTTATACGTGTTCGAAATCTTGGAGTAGGATTACGTATATTAGAGTCTGAACCACTTAACCAGCGGTAAACTTGATGAAATTTATAGTCATGGTTTACCTTTTCTACTTTGACTTTTTTTAAAGCAGATGAGCTCATTCTGGTACTTCTGAATATCGTCCTGCAGTTTTAACATAAATTCAGTAGATGGCATTGATTGTAGAGCAGTAACATGGGTAAGTTCAAAATCCTGTATTGATTTTTTAACCTGGACTAATTCCGTACCAACTTCTTCAATCACGATCACCATCCAATCCAGAGAGCATTTATTGGAAATATTCATCCATTTTCTACAAAAATCGGGGTTTTGTCTTCCTATGGTTGGAGCATTTTTTATACGAAAACCCCTCGGGATTCGTTTTGATCTGTAGTAATCCGAAAGGAACACTCCATGTAGATCCAGATCTACCTCTCGTTTTTTAAGTCTAGATAGATCGTTGTACAAATCTTTAGCTGTGTGGGTATGCGGTAGATCTTGTGAACTACGTGGCCATAATACAGATAAAGCCTTCCCTTCAGTAATAGAGAGAGTTTGCCTTTTTTGGGGTATTGCTATCATTATTAAGGACTTAGGTCCAGATGTTGGAGTGTCATAAATGCTGTCATGGTAGGATTGTCTCCTATGTTGTCCCATCGGTCATTAATAATATTCGATGCTTAGAGAGCTTTATTATATTATATATTTTTTTTCTACGAATCCAGGCCCAGAACTTATAGGGGCATAAAGGCTGTAATAGGAGGATTGAGTCCTATATACTTTCATCATTTACTAATAGTACTACATGCTACTACTCTATTATTAAAAAAAGTACATAATATAATTATTTACTAGAATATTTTGCAATCATTTTGCTTAAATTCTGTTGTTATGTATATAATATAATAATTATTGTACAGTATATATTATTTTTGTAAACTTCCACCTCTTTAGCCCGTTTTCTGTATTTTGATTTTCTTTTATATTTCTTTGCCATACTGGCACACTGTATTTATAGATTTCTGGCCCGATTTCTCTCACTACATAGATTGTACACTTATCACGGATTTGTTATAGATAGATCTTATATAAATCGGGCTAGATGTGTTATATCCTTTCCTCCATATGTTGTTCCCGGCATGTGTATTGCCTGATACCCTGGTTCCTTCGCAACCGGGTATGTGTATATACTTTTGTTTCGTTGCTTAGCAACCCCGTCACTCACGTCACATGCACGGTCCCACGTGGTTCTTTCACTTCCGGATTCTTCAGTCCGCTGGCTGTCCGATCACTCTATTGGTAAGCATACTATACACTTATGTATATATTGATATTGTTTTGAATATGTCACTGTGATCTTGATAAGGACCCCAGGAGGGTCGAAACGTTGATTTTTGCTACTCACAGCCCATGTATTTTTCATAATACATTAAATAAATTTTTGCTTTATTGAATTGAAGACCTAGTGTGCTCCCTTCATTGATTTGTTTATTATATATATATATAGCGTGGTCAATATGCAGCGAAAGGGACTATATACCCCTGAGCTCTGTCCTGACTAATGCCAGCCTACGCAGCCTCCAAGACTGGGCGACCGTGGAACGCCCGACGGTAATGCACCACTTCCACTACGCGCAGCTGCGACACTTCTACTACAACTTACCTAATAGAGGAGCGATACAAAGAGAAGAGACATGATTCGAGCACCTTTGCGAGACCTCCCCCGAGGCAGACGGTAGAGTGTCGGTCATATACCAACAACTGTTAACAGGGGAACTCACCAGCAATAACGCTTTCCAGAGGCAGTGGGAGGAATTGACGGGCAGAACCTTTACAGATGCCCAATGGGCACAAATTCTTATCCTGCAGCATAAAAGTTTGATAAGCACCAGGTGGTGAACTACAAACTGCTCTCCCACTGGTATAGAACGCCATCGAGGATACACAGGATCTTCCCGGGGACTCCAGACACATGCTGGAGATGTGAAACACAACCGGGCACGTTCCGACACATATGGTGGGACTACCCCGAGATCAAGCCTTTTTGGGAGGACGTCAACCGAGAAATAACTGCCATAGAGGCCGTACTCCTGCACTTCTATGCAGGACCATTGGCACTTTACAAGCGCTCAATTCTCAGACACCTCCTGAACGCAGCCAAAGCACTGATCCCTGCAAAATGGAAGCAAACCCAACCACCCACTAAAGGCTTCAGAGAATAGAAGAGATCCATACAGCCGAAGCAAGATATGCTGACATACTTGGGAGGAGAGCCAAACACCTCGAACTATGGACACCATGGTAGAAAGACACCATGGTCAGAAAGACCCCATGTGGACCGAAGGGCCCACATGGGGTTCGATGGCGCAGTGGGGATGAACCCGCGACAGGGGATACCCCTTCGCAGAAGAGCAAACTCACGACATTCCATGAGGGTGGACACACCCAGACAAAGCGGCAATAAGACGCCCACACCTTACACGAGGTGAAAGTGCAGGGCTCGGCACAGTTACCTAACATAGCTAGGGACTGGATGACCACACTAAACATAACCAATAAAGAAGCAGGATGTTTGCACACATACACACACAATGGGAAAAAATATCAGGATGCGCATATTATTGATGGAAAATAAGTCTGGGAGGAAACAAGGAAACCAGAATGTTATTCTTATGTAGATGATGTGGTACAGTGCCTTGCAAAAGTATTCACCCCCTTGACTTTTTACCTATTTTGTTACATTACAGCCTTAAGATCAATGTTTTATTAATCTGAATTTTATGTGATGGATCAGAACACAATAGTCTAAGTTGATGAAGTGAAATGAGAAAAATATATACATAAAACTATTTTTTTAGAAATAGAAAACAGAAAATTGTGTATGTATTCACCCCCTTTGTTATCAAGCCCATAAAAAGCTCTGGTGCAACCAATTACCATCAAAAGTCACATAGTTAGTGAAATGATGTCCACCTGTGTGCAATCTAGGTGTCACATGATCAGTCATTACATATACACACCTTTTTTTGAAAGGCCCCAGAGGCTGCAGCACCTAAACAAGAGGCACCACTAACCAAACACTGCCATGAAGACCAAGGAACTCTCCAAACAAGTAAGGGAAGTTGAGAAGTACAAGTCAGAGTTAGGTTATAAAAAAATATCCAAATCTTTGATGATCCCCAGGAGCACCATCAAATCTATCATAACCAAATGGAAAGAACATGGCACAACAGCAAACCTGCCAAGCGACGGTCTCCCACCAAAACTCACGGACCATGCAAGGAGGGCATTAATCAGAAAGGCAGCACAGAGACCTAAGGTAACCCTTGAGGAGCTGCAGAGTTTCACAGCAGAGACTGGAGTATCTGTACATAGGACGACAATAAGCCATCCCCACAGTGAAACATGGTGGTGGCAGCATCATGCTGTGGGGATGTTTTTCAGCAGCCGGGACTGGGAAACTGGTCAGAGTTGATGGAAAGATCTTGCTAAATACAGGGATATTCTTGAGCAAAACATGTATCACTCTGTGCGTGATTTGAGGCTAGGATGGATTCCAGCAGGACAATGACCCCAAACACACTTGAGTGGTTTAAGGGGAAACATGTAAATGTGTTGGAATGGCCTAGTCAAAGCCCAGAACTCAATCCAATAGAAAATCTGTGGTCAGACTTAAAGATTGCAGTTCACAAGCGCAAACTATCCAACTTGAAGGAGCTGGAGCAGTTTAGCAAGGAGGAATGGGTGAAAATCCCAGTGGTAAGATGTGGCAAGCTCATAGAGACTTGTCCAAAGCGACTTGGACCTGTGATTGCCGCAAAAGGTGGCAATACAAAGTATTGACTTTAGGGGGGTGAATAGTTATGCACATTGATTTTTTTCTGTTATTTTGTCCTATTTGTTGTTTGCTTCACAATAAAAAAAAAATCTTCAAAGTTGTGGGCATGTTCTGTAAATTAAATGATGCAAATCCTCAAACAATCCATGTTAATTCCAGGTTGTGAGGCAACAAAACACGAAAAATGCCAAGGGGGCACTGTATGTTTGCTAGTACAATTGGTCTCCTGGACATATAAAGAGAAAAAGAAGAAAAGAACCAGTAGTGTAGTATAATCTGGTTAGTAGAAGAATATACAACATAAATAGGCGGATTTTACACTCACAAGTGTAGGAGCTAGTAACCAGCCCCAAGTGTAGCAGCGTGAAGATACAATTCCCACTGAGGGACATATCTCAGACACAGGTGAGTTGCTTAAAGTATAGATGGTTGGTGCGTAGTTACATAAAACAGAAAGAAATATACAATGGTGCATTAATGTAGCTGTCAGTAAAAAGTTAAAACAAAAGTAAATAGTAGACACAAGTGAGGAGTTTATATAATAAGCTCAATGGATCAGGCATTCAATGAGCTGAAGTGGTCTGGGTGCCTATAATGACCCTTCAAGAAGCAGTGTAGCCACTCAATGTTTACATTGTAGGTGGTACCTACCCCACCAAGGATAAATAGTCCAGGAGTAGTTTCGTGAAATCTTCAACCAAATCCTTAGTGCGGATGGTACCACCAAAGCTGTGAACATTAAGAGGTTAAACTGCTCCTTAATATGTGAGTATGCTTTCTAATTTGATATACATCCATTCATTGTACCAGAGAGCACTATTTAGTTTTCTTCTGTTTCTATTTTATGTTTCTACTGAAGAAGAGACTGCAACATTGAAAACATCCATTGGGTGGGGATTATACGACCCTATGCCTGTCCCATTGAGCTCATCATATAAGTTTCTCACTTTTTGAATGCAATTCTTTACTTTTGTTTTAACTTTTCACTGGTAGCTACGTTAATGCACCATTATATATTTCTTTATTTTCTATGTAACTACGCACTTAGCATTTGTACTCCAAGCAATTCACCGTTGTCTGAGATATATCCTTTAGTAGGGATTGTACCACTGCACGCTGCTACACTTGGGGCTGGTTACTAGCTTCCACACTTTTGAGTGTAAAATCCACATATTTGTGCTGTATATTATCCTACTTACCAGAGTATACTACACTATTGGTTATTTTCTTCATCTACATCTATTAAAGGCCTATTCTACTAATTGTTGTCTTGTATTTCTTATATTTATGCTTAGGAGCAATTGAGTGAGTCCCCCTTGTCAGTGATTGCTGCTTCAGGTAATCCAGTGTATCACCTATAAGTATTTGTTTACCATATATACCATGGGATCTTGAAGTAAAATAAAGACTAACGACTGTATTCTCGTTAATGAACCATAAATCAGGGGTGAAAAATAGTATGTATAATATGTATTTAGGGAATCGTTTGCATCCATTCCAGATTAACTTTGGACCAAACAGTACAATAGAATCATGCTCAACTTCGTTCACCATTCGCAAAAAGGAGTAAAAATAGTCATATTTATTCCAACAACCGATGCATGATCAATAAAAGGTTATATAGGTTGAAGCTTCCACGCTTTACCACCATAATTAATGAGTCAATCTTTTAAACATTTATTGACTAGATTCTATACTATAATAATGATTGTAAGATCATTAATATCAGTCTCCTGCATGTTTGAAACAGCATATTTTGTTGGTGGTGTTGTAAATGTACCATGTACATACTTGACATATACTTATGTTTATAAGGACAATAGCTATAGTATATGTGTGTACGTTCCCATGTCATAGCTGGTAGGATAGCTTGGCTGCTTAAGGTAGGATATACTATTCAAAACAATCATTTTAATTTGACTGATTTTGTAAATTCTTATAAACTTCCTGGATTTAACAGGATTTCTGTTTTAGGATTGTTATTGTGTGCTCAGTGAGTGTTTTGTAGGACAAAAAATTTACCCTATTCCAGGCAAATTCTCAACCCCAAAATGTAATATATATTAGATAATGTACTAGCGCTAATATATAAGTGGTAATTAATTATCTGTGGTAAATCTTAATATTGTGCTCTTAAGCTTCTATATCACCGTGATTTTAATCCAATCCAATCCAATCAGCTTTAGTCCAATACCAGTGTAACAAACAAAAATAAGGTCTCTTAAATCTCTTCAGTTTGGAAAAACAGCGCCTTAGAGGGGATATGATAACATTATACAAATATATTCGGGGCCAGTACAAACCATTATCTGGAAATCTATTCAAAAGGTTTTTTTACAGTAAGAGCAATAAGGATATGGAATTCATTGCCGGAAGAGGTGGTTTTGTCAGAGTCTATACAGATGTCTAAATTGCAATTGGATAAATACTTGCAAAAACATAACATACAGGGATACAATTTCTAATTAGTGGGCTAATAGCTGCTTGATCCAAGGAGACATCTGACTGCTATTTTGAGGTCAAGAAGGAATTTTTTTCCTAGTTTGTTGCAAAATTGGAAGCGCTTCAGACTGGGTTTTTTGCCTTCTTTTGGATCAACAGCAAAAGCATATGTGAGGAAGGCTGAACTTGATGGACGCAAGTCTCTTTTCAGCTATGTAACTATGTAAGGTAAAATTTCAATGAAATGTAATAGAAAAAGTTCACGTGTGAAGACTATAATGTGGATATAAAGATATAACCTGGATAATCAATTTTTACAAAGATTTTATTCTTGGAAAATTTACCCTAAATGAGATTAGGGGCAAGCAAATTATGTTTTCAAAATCCTGGAATTTCTGAATATGTTAAAAACAAAAGCAAAAAGGCAATGGTTTGTATGTGCATTTATCACTATATAATCACAAACTTAGCAGAGACTGTTAATAAAATAATAAAAAAGGTGGAAAGACAGACCAACAGATATCTTTCCTGGAGAACATTTTTAAAGATAAGTAAAAAGGACTTAAGAGTGTTAAAAATTCAACAAATATATATGAAATGTTCTAGAGACAAAAAAAATGTATATGGTAATCATAGGCGTGCGCACGGGGTGTGCCGGGTGTGCCTGGGCACACCCTAATCACACCTCCGTGCTGCACTGCCTCTGGGCAGACTGACATGTCGGGTCCTCGGTCTATGACCAAGGACCCGACACAGGAGGGGGCCGGCGGCGTGCACACAATGCCGCCGGGTGAGAGGCCCCTCCTGTCCGTCTGCCCTGATCCTCAGTCTGCAGCTCCGCTGGGAGTGAGCTGCAGACTGAAGTATCTCGCGATCTCCAGCCTGTCAGAGCGTTGCCACGGCAACGCTCTGCCTGGAGATCGCGAGACTCACCATGTGGTCTGCAGCTCACTCCCGGCGGAGCTGCAGACTGAAGAGAGAGGGCGCCCACTGGACCACAGGGGCAGGTATTTAAACCCCCCTCTGCCCCCTGTCACTCACTGCCCCCCCCACCCTGCCTCTGCACCCATACCCCCCCTAACCCCTGTCCCTAGCCCTCTAACCCCCTAACCCCTGTCACTCACTGCCCCCCCACCCCCCTAACCCCTGTCCCTACCCCTCTAACCCCTGTCACTACCCCTCTAACCCCTGCCACTACCCCTCTAACCCCTGTCCCTAACCCCTGTCACTACCCCCCAACCCCATGTCCCTAACCCCTGTCACTACCCCTCTAACCCCCTAACCTCTGTCACTACCCCCTTAACCCCTGTCACTACCCCTTAAACCCTGTCACTACCCCTCTAACCCCTTTCACTACCCCTAACACCTTTCACTACCCCTCTAACCCCTGTCACTACCCCTCTACCTCCCTAACCCCTGTCACTACCCCCTAACCCCTGTCACTACCCCTCTAACCCCCTAACCCCTGTCACTACCCCTAACCCCTGTCACTACCCCCCTAACCCCCTAACCCATGTCACTACCTCCTAACCCCCGTCACTACCCCCCTAACCCCGTCACTACCCCCTCTAACCCCTGTCACTACCCCAACCCTGTCACTACCCCTCTACCCCCCTAACCCCTGTCACTACCCCCTAACCCCTGTCACTACCCCCCTAACTCCTGTCACTACCCCCTAACTCCTGTCACTACCCCCCTAACTCCTGTCACTACCCCCCTAACTCCTGTCACTACCCCCCTAACTCCTGTCACTACCCCCCTAACTCCTGTCACTACCCCCTAACCCCTGTCACTTTCCCTCTACTCCCCTAACCCATGTCACTGCCTCTCCACCCCCCAACCCCTGTCACTGCCCCTCTACCCCAACCCCGTTCACTGCCCCTCTACCCCCTAACCCCTGTCACTACCCCTCTACCCCCCAACCCCTGTCACACCACTCTACCCCCTAACCCCTGCCACTGCCCCTTTACCCCCTAACCCATGTCACTGCCTCTCCAACCCCCTTAACCCCTGTTACTGCCCATCCACTCCCCCACCCCCTGTCACTGCCCCTCTACCCCAACCCCTGTCATTACCCCTCTATCCCCAACCCCTGTCATTACCCCTCTATCCCCCTAACCCGTCACTACCCCTCTACCACCCCTAACCCCTGTTACTACCCCCTAACCCCTGTCACTAACCGTCTACCCCCGCTACCTCCTGTCACTGCCCCTCCACCCCCCCACCTCCTGTCCCTCTACCCCCCAACCCCTGTTGCTGCCCCTCCACCCTCCTAACCCCTGTCGGCCACACAGTGCACCCCTCACAATCATACACACTGTACCCAACACACACACTTAATCCCTCACAATTACACAAACTGTACCCCTTACAATCACACACACTGCACCCTTCACAATTACACCACACTGTACCCCTCGCAATCACACACACTGCACCCCTTACACGCTGCACCGCTCACAATCACACACACTGAACAGCTCAGCTCACAATCACACATACACTGCACCTACGTATACTTGTATTTGTGTGTGTGTATGTATATATATATATATATATATATATATATATGTGTGTGTGTGTGTATATAAAAATACATATATACGCGGCGTGTGTGTTTGTGCTTTAGGGTGCACACCCTAATGCAACAGGCTGCGCACGCCTATGATGGTAATGACTATTATTGTGATAACATCACTGTGCAGTATTGTACAATGAGGATAAAAATGACTAGTAAGGGAAACAGAAAGAAGAGGTAAGGAGGGTCGTGCTCAAACAAGCTTACAATGTACATTAGCTAAACACAACATTCTGTCAGGAGTTATAGAATGCCTCTGATGTGTAAAACTCCGAAATTATTTCCTGTTTTTACATAAAAAAGTGCAATTCAGCTAATGTACTAATGGAAAAGTGTCTACATCAGGAAATTGTCAAATAATTCACTCATTATACTCATCTGTAATATGATACCATAGTAGGTAAGCACTAGTGATGAGAAGGGGACAGGGTTTACCCCCAAGCACTGCATGGTGGGTGTGGCACTATAAGAGACAAAAACATTAGCTTAAAGTGGGACTGTCATAGAAACATAGAAACATAGAATGTGACGGCAGATAAGAACCATTCGGCCCATCTAGTCTGCCCAGTTTTCTAAATACTTTCATTAGTCCCTGGCATTATCTTATAGTTAGGATAGCCTTATGCCTATCCCACGCATGCTTAAACTCCTTTACTGTGTTAACCTCTACCACTTCAGCTGGAAGGCTATTCCATGCATCCACTACCCTCTCAGTAAAGTAATACTTCCTGATATTATTTTTAAACCTTTGTCCTTCTAATTTTAGACTATGTCCTCTGGTTGTGGTAGTTTTTCTTCTTTTAAATATAGTCTCCTCTTTTACTGTGTTGATTCCCTTTATGTATTTAAATGTTTCTATCATATCCCCCCTGTCTCGTCTTTCCACCAAGCTATACATGTTAAGATCCTTTAACCTTTCCTGGTAAGTTTTATCCTGCAATCCATGAACCAGTTTAGTAGCCCTTCTTTGAACTCTCTCTAAGGTATCAATATCCTTCTGAAGATATGGTCTCCAGTACTGTGTACAGTACTCCAAGTGAGGTCTCACCAGTGTTCTGTACAATGGCATGAGCACTTCCCTCTTTCTACTGCTAATACCTCTCCCTATACAACCAAGCATTCTGCTAGCATTTCCTGCTGCTCTATTACATTGTCTGCCTACCTTTAAGTCCTCAGAAATAATCACCCCTAAATCCCTTTCCTCAGATGTTGAGGTTAGGACTCTATCAAATATTCTGTACTCTGCCCTTGGGTTTTTACGTCCAAGATGCATTATCTTGCACTTATCCACGTTAAATGTCAGTTGCCACAACTCTGACCATTTTTCTAGTTTACCTAAATCATTTGCCATTTGGCTTATCCCTCCTGGAACATCAACCCTGTTACATATCTTAGTATCATCCGCAAAAAGACACACCTTACCATCAAGACCTTCTGCAATATCACTAATAAAAATATTAAAGAGAATGGGTCCAAGTACAGATCCCTGAGGTACCCCACTGGTGACAAGCCCAAGCTTCGAATATACTCCATTGACTACAACCCTCTGTTGCCTGTCACTCAGCCACTGTGTTACCCATTCAACAATATTGGAATCCAAACTCAAAGATTGCAGTTTATTGATAAGCCTTCTATGTGCAACAGTGTCAAAAGCCTTACTGAAATCTAGGTAAGCAATGTCTACATGCCAAACGTACCTTTCTTTAATCGATTTATCTTCTCTCCCTCTGTCAGGATCTGTTCTTCTTTTCTTCCTATCTGCTCTAGTTTTCTTTAAAACATAAGACAAAGTAGGGACTACTTTGTCTTATGTAAATTTCCTACGGTTGACCAGCTTTGACCAGCGGAGGAACAAAGTGTGCTCCGTTTCCTGTGGTCAAAGCAATTTTCCCACAATTCTTACCTTTCCTCCATGATCTCGCGATGCTTCCTGTCTGAATGTCCCGCTAATTAATAGATGATGTCCCGCTAATTAATTGAAGATGGCGGCGCCCAGGACCTAGACCCGGGCACAAAATAAAGATGCAAAACTAGGTAATATAGGGGCCTTAGGGGCATTTGGGGGTGACTAGGGGGACAATTAGATGTAGTGGAGTCAGAAGGGGGGGTTTAAAAAAAATTTGGGATTCAGCCATGACAGTGCCGCTTTAATGCTCTTGTTCACTGATTCCGTTTTAATGCGGGGGTGGGGGGTTATATAGCATTGGCTTTTATATGCAGGTGTACTTTTGTTTGTGTTTGAATAAAGGGTTGTTTGTATATCATTTTGGTGTTTTATCAAAAGGCCCCAGAGGCTGCAGCACCTAATCAAGAGGCACCACTAACCAAACACTGCCATGAAGACCAAGGAACTCTCCAAACAAGTAAGGGAAGTTGAGAAGTACAAGTCAGAGTTAGGTTATAAAAAAATATCCAAATCTTTGATGATCCCCAGGAGCACCATCAAATCTATCATAACCAAATGGAAAGAACATGGCACAACAGCAAACCTGCCAAGCGACGGTCTCCCACCAAAACTCACGGACCATGCAAGGAGGGCATTAATCAGAAAGGCAGCACAGAGACCTGAGGTAACCCTTGAGGAGCTGCAGAGTTTCACAGCAGAGACTGGAGTATCTGTACATAGGACTGGGAAACTGGTCAGAGTTGATGGAAAGATCTTGCTAAATACAGGGATATTCTTGAGCAAAACCTGTATCACTCTGTGCGTGATTTGAGGCTAGGATGGATTCCAGCAGGACAATGACCCCAAACACACTTGAGTGGTTTAAGGGGAAACATGTAAATGTGTTGGAATGGCCTAGTCAAAGCCCAGAACTCAATCCAATAGAAAATCTGTGGTCACAAGCGCAAACTATCCAACTTGAAGGAGCTGGAGCAGTTTAGCAAGGAGGAATGGGTGAAAATCCCAGTGGTAAGATTGTCATGCCTTAACTATGGTATCCTCTTACTTCCTGGTTCCACGGAGCTTAGCCACACCCCTTTATGACACGGTCTCCCTATTTAATCCGACCGCACCAGCTGATCGACGCTGGATTATTGAACTACGTTCCGTACTCACGAACCGGCTACAACATCGTTGTGAAAGCCCTCTGTTACCGGACCGGACTAGAAGACTTCGAGTTCCCTTCACCTCTCCTCTTCCACGACTAAAGCTGAATTCTCTCCTTCCAGGATAGCCGCCTCTGAGGAGATCTCGGGAACCAGTGTTCTATGTGCCGGAAGCTAAGTAAAACCTCTGTGATAAGCGTTGCATTTCAAAGCTGTTATTTCCTGTCTTCAAAGTCCTTCGATAAAACAAAACCGTTACAGCTAACTTCAACTCATACTTCATCTCAGTTAGCTGCATCTGTATCGCTTCAGTTAAAGTCTATGGAACAGCTATTGTAACTTCTTATCACCTAATTCATTAATACTACTAAGAGACTCTTTCTGATACAGTGCCTGTAATTGTGGACTTCAGTTATCATTTACTACTTAAAGCTACAGTGCCTGTAATTGTGGACTTCAGTTATCATTTACTACTTAAAGCTACAGTGCCTGTAATTGTGGACTTCAGTTATCATTTACTACTTAAAGCTACAGTGCCTGTAATTGTGGACTTCAGTTATCGTTTATTAATTAAAGCTACAGTACCTGTAATTGGACTTAAAGTCAATACCTTTTACTTTTGATAATAAATATTCAAACTATAAGAAATTTGCAGTTGTGTTCCTTCATAACAAATGTTTAGACGTGACAAAGATGTGGCAAGCTCATAGAGACTTGTCCAAAGCGACTTGGACCTGTGATTGCCGCAAAAGGTGGCAATACAAAGTATTGACTTTAGGGGGGTGAATTGTTATGCACATTGATTTTTTCTGTTATTTTGTCCTATTTGTTGTTTGCTTCACAATAAAAAAAAAAATCTTCAAAGTTGTGGGCATGTTCTGTAAATTAAATGATGCAAATCCTCAAACAATCCATGTTAATTCCAGGTTGTGAGGCAACAAAACACGAAAAATGCCAAGGGGTACTGTATGTTTGCTAGTACAATTGGTCTCCTGTACATATAAAGAGAAAAAGAAGAAAAGAACCAGTAGTGTAGTATACTCTGGTTAGTAGAAGAATATACAACATAAATAGGCGGATTTTACACTCACAAGTGTAGGAGCTAGTAACCAGCCCCAAGTGTAGCAGCGTGAGGATACAATTCCCACTGAGGGACATATCTCAGACACAGGTGAGTTGCTTAAAGTATAGATGGTTGGTGCGTAGTTACATAAAACAGAAAGAAATATACAATGGTGCATTAATGTAGCTGTCAGTAAAAAGTTAAAACAAAAGTAAATAGTAGACACAAGTGAGGAGTTTATATAATAAGCTCAATGGATCAGGCATTCAATGAGCTGAAGTGGTCTGGGTGCCTATAATGACCCTTCAAGAAGCAGTGTAGCCACTCAATGTTTACATTGTAGGTGGTACCTACCCCACCAAGGATAAATAGTCCAGGAGTAGTTTCTTGAAATCTTCAACCAAATCCTTAGTGCGGATGGTACCACAAAAGCTGTGAACATTAAGAGGTTAAACTGCTCCTTAATATGTGAGTATGCTTTCTAATTTGATATACATCCATTCATTGTACCAGAGAGCACTATTTTGTTTTCTTCTGTTTCTATTTTATGTTTCTACTGAAGAAGAGACTGCAACATTGAAAACATCCATTGGGTGGGGATTATACGACCCTATGCCTGTCCCATTGAGCTCATCATATAAGTTTCTCACTTTTTGAATGCAATTCTTTACTTTTGTTTTAACTTTTCACTGGTAGCTACGTTAATGCACCATTATATATTTCTTTATTTTCTATGTAACTACGCACTTAGCATTTGTACTCCAAGCAATTCACCGTTGTCTGAGATATATCCTTTAGTAGGGATTGTACCACTGCACGCTGCTACACTTGGGGCTGGTTACTAGTTTCCACACTTTTGAGTGTAAAATCCACATATTTGTGCTGTATATTATCCTACTTACCAGAGTATACTACACTATTGGTTATTTTCTTCATCTACATCTATTAAAGGCCTATTCTACTAATTGTTGTCTTGTATTTCTTATATTTATGCTTAGGAGCAATTGAGTGAGTCCCCCTTGTCAGTGATTGCTGCTTCAGGTAATCCAGTGTATCACCTATAAGTATTTGTTTACCATATATACAATGGGATCTTGAAGTAAAATAAAGACTAACGACGGTATTCTCGTTAATGAACCATAAATCAGGGGTGAAAAATAGTATGTATAATATGTATTTAGGGAATCGTTTGCATCCATTCCAGATTAACTTTGGACCAAACAGTACAATAGAATCATGCTCAACTTCGTTCACCATTCGCAAAAAGGAGTAAAAATAGTCATATTTATTCCAACAACCGATGCATGATCAATCAAAGGTTATATAGGTCGAAGCTTCCACGCTTTACCACCATAATTAATGAGTCAATCTTTTAAACATTTATTGACTAAATTCTATACTATAATAATGATTGTAAGATCATTAATATCAGTCTCCTGCATGTTTGAAACAGCATATTTTGTTGGTGGTGTTGTAAATGTACCATGTACATACTTGACATATACTTATGTTTATAAGGACAATAGCTATAGTATATGTGTGTACGTTCCCATGTCATAGCTGGTAGGATAGCTTGGCTGCTTAAGGTAGGATATACTATTCAAAACAATCATTTTAATTTGACTGATTTTGTAAATTCTTATAAACTTCCTGGATTTAACAGGATTTCTGTTTTAGGATTGTTATTGTGTGCTCAGTGAGTGTTTTGTAGGACAAAAAATTTACCCTATTCCAGGCAAATTCTCAACCCCAAAATGTAATATATATTAGATAATGTACTAGCGCTAATATATAAGTGGTAATTAATTATCTGTGGTAAATCTTAATATTGTGCTCTTAAGCTTCTATATGTCAGGATCGGGACAGGGATCCAACACGCAGAGTACAAACAGTAGCCAGATACGTATACCGGACCTTAGAATGGCCGGACTAACGTAAGTAGTACAGTATAGAATGGTCAAAGACAAGCCGAGGTCGAGGGTAACAGAAGACAGGTAAGCGAGAGACAAGCCGAATCAAGGGTAACAGAGATAAGCAGAGTAAGGTAAACAAGCCGGGTCAAAACCAAAAGGGATAATAGAATACACAAGCACTGAGTGACTAGAACAAGCTAGAACCACGACAGGGCAATGAGCTAATGAAAGAAGCTCTGTTAAATACCCTGTTCAGAGCAGTAACCACGCCTCCGAGGCGTACTGATTGGTCCTGCAGCAATTGAGTGACAGGTCGTTCCGGAGGAGTGTCCTGATGACAACTTCCTGCCTAGATGCTGTAAAAGGCAGTCACTCCCTCGCGGCCGGCCTTGCATGACCGGATAGACCGTGGGAAAGGGAGCCATCAGGCCGTCTGGATGGAGGAACAGCTAAGTCTCTACCTCTTTCGGAGGTAGAGACCGCAGGTACCCTGACAGTACCCCCCCTCTCAGATACGCCCACCGGGCGGAATACACCAGGGCGAGAAGGGATTCGAGAGTGAAACGCCCTGCGGAGACGGGGAGCATGCACCTCCTCCTGAGGTACCCAACTTCTCTCCTCAGGACCATAACCCTTCCAATCGACCAGATATTGCAGTTTCCCCCGGGAGATTCGAGAATCAACGATGGAATTTACCTCATACTCCTCCTGACCCTCCACCTGAACTGAGCGGGGAGGGGCGATCGTGGAGGAGAACCTGTTACATATTAATGGTTTTAGCAAGGAAACATGAAATGAATTAGGAATGCGTAAGGCATTAGGCAACGCTAAACGATACGCAACTGGGTTAATTTGAGACAGTACCCTGTAAGGTCCAATATATCGAGGAGCAAACTTCATGGACGGCACTTTTAACCGAATGTTTCTAGTACTTAACCATACTCTATCGCCTGGAACAAACACCAGTGCTGCCCTTCTACGTTTGTCAGCGTGTTTTTTAACCAGCGTAGAATTGTGCAGAAGGATTTGTCGAGTTTGAACCCACAACTCTCTTAAATTGGCAACATGAACATCCACCGACGGTATCCCTTGAGAAGAAGACTCCGAAGGAAGGATGGAAGGATGAAAGCCATAATTCAAGAAAAAAGGGCTAGAATGCGTAGAATCACAAATGAGATTGTTATGTGCAAACTCCGCCCAAGGAATCAAACCGACCCAATCGTCCTGGTGTTCTGAAACGAAACAACGTAAATATTGTTCAACTTTTTGGTTAGTGCGTTCAGCAGCTCCATTGGACTGAGGATGAAAGGCAGAGGAGAAATTCAATTTGATGCCTAGTTGGGAGCAGAATGATCTCCAAAAACGGGAAACAAATTGGGAGCCTCTGTCAGAGACAATTTGGGAAGGTATCCCATGCAAACGGAAAATCTCCCTGGCGAATATCTCCGCTAATTCGGGCGAAGATGGGAGTTTAGGTAAGGGAATGAAGCGAGCCATTTTAGTAAATCTGTCTACCACAGTGAGGATGACAGTCTGCTTTTTAGAGATAGGCAAATCAACAATGAAGTCCATTGCCAGGCAGGACCAAGGCTTTTCAGGAACCTCTAAAGGGTGCAGAAATCCGCATGGAAGCGAATGGGGTAGCTTGGTCTTGGTACAAACTTCACATGCCCCGATGAATTCTTTAATATCCTTGCGTAAGTCAGGCCACCAAAAATATTTAGAGACCAGCGCATAGGTCTTGCGGATGCCAGGATGCCCAGCCACCTTGCTGTTATGGAGACAGCGTAGCACCTCCAGTTGGAGAGCGGCAGGAACGAAGTGTCGATCCCCAGGAGTCTGTTTGGGTGCCAAATGCTGAAACTTCATGATCTCAGAAAGCAATGGAGAGTGAATCCTGAGATTCGTGTTCGCGATGATATTCCCCTTAGGAACTATGGAGGACAGAAGTGGTTCAGTTATAGTGGATGGTTCATATTGACGAGACAAAGCATCGGCTTTAGAGTTCTTAGAACCAGGTCTATACGTAAGTACATAATTAAAGTGAGTGAGGAACAAAGCCCAGCGAGCCTGCCTGGCGGACAAGCGCTTAGCCTCCCCAATATAAGACAAGTTCTTATGATCAGTTAGGATAGTAACAGGGTGTAGTGTCCCTTCCAGTAAATGTCTCCACTCCTTTAAAGCCTTAATGACCGCTAACAGTTCCCTCTCCCCGATGTCATATCTGCTCTCAGGCCCAGAAAATTTTTTAGAGAAGAAACCACAAGGGTGTAACGGTTTATCCACCCCTAACCTTTGAGACAGAACAGCCCCAACTCCTGTCTCAGAAGCATCGACCTCGAGCAAGAAAGGCAGAGTCGTATCAGGATGAACTAGAATGGGAGCTGAGGCAAAAAGGTCCTTGAGAGTCTTAAAAGCACCAAGAGCTTCCTCAGACCAGAACTTAGTATCAGCCCCTTGTTTGGTCATATTGGTAATAGGCGCAATGATTGAGGAGTAACCCTTAATGAAGCGCCTATAGTAGTTGGAAAAACCAATAAACCTTTGGATAGCCTTGAGTCCTTTGGGCAAAGGCCAGTCTAAAATAGATTGGAGTTTACCAGGATCCATTTTAAAACCTTCCCCAGAAATCACGTACCCAAGAAAGTCTACCTGAGACTGATCAAAACTGCACTTTTCCAATTTGCTGTATAGACCATGTTGCAGAAGTTTGTGTAACACCTTTCTGACCTGTCTATGGTGAGTCTCAATCTCCTTAGAGTGTATTAGTATGTCGTCCAGGTAAACAATAACACAATCATGCTGAAACTCCCTAAGTACCTCATTAATCAACTCTTGAAATACTGCAGGAGCATTGCATAGTCCAAATGGCATAACAGTGTATTCGTAATGGCCATACCGGGTATTGAATGCCGTCATCCACTCGTGACCTTGCTGGATTCTCACCAAATTGTAAGCCCCTCTGAGATCTAACTTGGTGAAGATTTTGGAGCCCTTAAGACGATCAAATAACTCGGTAATAAGTGGAATAGGATAGGCATTTCTGACAGTTATTTTATTCAAGCCTCGGTAATCGATACAAGGTCTCAGCGTGCCATCCTTCTTCTTAATGAAAAAGAACCCCGCCCCGGCCGGAGAAGAAGACCTCCTGATGAATCCCTTTTCTAAATTCTCCTGAATATACTCCTCTAGAACCGAGTTTTCCTGAACAGACAAAGGATATACATGGCCCCTAGGAGGCATAGTCCCGGGTAGAAGCTTAATTTTACAGTCAAATGACCTGTGTGGCGGCAAAGAATCGGCATTCTTCTTGTCAAACACTGCCCTTAAGTCTAGGTAAAGGTCTGGTATTTGTCTTTCTGTGGACTGAGTAGGATTCTCCTTTATGTTAATATTAGCTAATGGAGAAACCTTGCACAAACACCGATCCTGGCAGCCCTGGCCCCACGAGAGTATCTCCCCTAACTCCCAATCAATAATAGGGTTATGTTCTTTCAACCATGGGTACCCCAGAACTATGGGAACGGAAGGAGACGAAATGAGCAGAAGAGATAAATTCTCCACGTGTAGGATACCAACATTTAACTCAATGGGTATGGTCTCACGAAAGATAACAGGGTCTAGTAGTGGTCTACCATCTATGGCCTCAATGGCCAAGGGTGTCTCCCTTAGCTGGGATGGGAAATTGTTTTTACTAGCAAAGGCTTGGTCAATAAAATTCTCAGCAGCACCGGAATCTATCAAAGCCATAGCCCTTACTACTTCCCTCCCGCAAGTTAAGGAAACTGGTAGCAGAAGCCTGTGATCTTTATAATTAGGAGTAAAGGACAAAATAGAAACACCCAAGGCCTGTCCTCTAGAGAGACTTAGGTGCGAGCGTTTCCCGGGCGGTTAGAACAGTTCGAGAGTAAATGACCCTTAGCTCCACAATACATACACAAACCCTCTCTTCTCCTGTACTGTCTTTCCTCCTCAGAGAGGCGGGTATACCCTATCTGCATAGGTTTAGGAAGCAAAGATACCGTGGAGTCAGGACTTGGAAAAGCGGGGGCTAACCTAAAAGAAGGTCTCCGGTTCCTCTCTCGAGTGTTCTGTCTCTCTCTTAAACGTTCATCTATACGAGAGATGAACGAAATTAAATCCTCAAAATTCTCAGGGAGTTCTCTGGTAGCAACCTCATCAAGGATTACTTCAGATAAGCCATTCAAAAATACATCCATATACGCCTGCTCATTCCACTTGACCTCTGACGCCAGAGACCTGAACTCTAGTGCATAATCCACCAGTGTTTGGTTCTCCTGTCTCAGACGCAACAGTAATCTGGCTGCATTAACCTTTCTACCTGGAGGGTCAAATGTTCTTCTAAAAGCAGCTACAAAGGCGTTATAGTTATAAACTAATGGGTTATCGTTCTCCCATAATGGGTTGGCCCATCTCAGAGCTTTCTCAATAAGTAGGGTGATAATAAATCCTACCTTTGCCCTATCTGTAGGATAAGAGCGAGGTTGCAATTTAAAATGGATACTAATTTGGTTTAAGAAACCACGACACTTCTCAGGAGCCCCACCATAGCGTACTGGGGGGGTAATGCGAGAAGAAGCACCCACTGTGGCTACCTCTAGACCTGAACCGACAGGAGAAACAGGGGTATTACGTATCTCCTCTGGTGGGTTATTGGCACGAGATAATAGAGCCTGTAGCGCAAGCGCCATCTGATCCATTCTGTGATCCATGGCTTCAAACCTAGGATCAGGAGAGGCAAGCTGACTGTTTGTACTCGCAGGATCCATTGGCCCTGTCGTAATGTCAGGATCGGGACAGGGATCCAACACGCAGAGTACAAACAGTAGCCAGATACGTATACCGGACCTTAGAATGGACGGACTAACGTAAGTAGTACAGTATAGAATGGTCAAAGACAAGCCGAGGTCGAGGGTAACAGAAGACAGGTAAGCGAGAGACAAGCCGAATCAAGGTTAACAGAGATAAGCAGAGTAAGGTAAACAAGCCGGGTCAAAACCAAAAGGGATAATAGAATACACAAGCACTGAGTGACTAGAACAAGCTAGAACCACGACAGGGCAATGAGCTAATGAAAGAAGCTCTGTTAAATACCCTGTTCAGAGCAGTAACCACGCCTCCGAGGCGTTCTGATTGGTCCTGCAGCAATTGAGTGACAGGTCGTTCCGGAGGAGTGTCCTGATGACAACTTCCTGCCTAGATGCTGTAAAAGGCAGTCACTCCCTCGCGGCCGGCCTTGCATGACCGGATAGACCGTGGGAAAGGGAGCCATCAGGCCGTCTGGATGGAGGAACAGCTAAGTCTCTACCTCTTTCGGAGGTAGAGACCACAGGTACCCTGACACTATATCACCGTGATTTTAATCCAATCCAATCCAATCAGCTTTAGTCCAATACCAGTGTAACAAACAAAAATAAGGTCTCTTAAATCTCTTCAGTTTGGAAAAACAGCGCCTTAGAGGGGATATGATAACATTATACAAATATATTCGGGGCCAGTACAAACCATTATCTGGAAATCTATTCAAAAGGTTTTTTTACAGTAAGAGCAATAAGGATATGGAATTCATTGCCGGAAGAGGTGGTTTTGTCAGAGTCTATACAGATGTTTAAATTGCAATTGGATAAATACTTGCAAAAACATAATATACAGGGATACAATTTCTAATTAGTGGGCTAATAGCTGCTTGATCCAAGGAGACATCTGACTGCTATTTTGAGGTCAAGAAGGAATTTTTTTCCTAGTTTGTTGCAAAATTGGAAGCGCTTCAGACTGGGTTTTTTGCCTTCTTTTGGATCAACAGCAAAAGCATATGTGAGGAAGGCTGAACTTGATGGACGCAAGTCTCTTTTCAGCTATTTAACTATGTAAGGTAAAATTTCAATGAAATGTAATAGAAAAAGTTCACGTGTGAAGACTATAATGTGGATATAAAGATATAACTTGGATAATCAATTTTTACAAAGATTTTATTCTTGGAAAATTTACCCTAAATGAGATTAGGGGCAAGCAAATTATGTTTTCAAAATCCTGGAATTTCTGAATATGTTAAAAACAAAAGCAAAAAGGCAATGGTTTGTATGTGCATTTATCACTATATAATCACAAACTTAGCAGAGACTGTTAATAAAATAATAAAAAAGGTGGAAAGACAGACCAACAGATATCTTTCCTGGAGAACATTTTTAAAGATAAGTAAAAAGGACTTAAGAGTGTTAAAAATTCAACAAATATATATGAAATGTTCTAGAGACAAAAAAAATGTATATGGTAATGACTATTATTGTGATAACATCACTGTGCAGTATTGTACAATGAGGATAAAAATGACTAGTAAGGGAAACAGAAAGAAGAGGTAAGGAGGGTCGTGCTCAAACAAGCTTACAATGTACATTAGCTAAACACAACATTCTGTCAGGAGTTATAGAATGCCTCTGATGTGTAAAACTCCGAAATTATTTCCTGTTTTTACATAAAAAAGTGCAATTCAGCTAATGTACTAATGGAAAAGTGTCTACATCAGGAAATTGTCAAATAATTCACTCATTATACTCATCTGTAATATGATACCATAGTAGGTAAGCACTAGTGATGAGAAGGGGACAGGGTTTACCCCCAAGCACTGCATGGTGGGTGTGGCACTATAAGAGACAAAAACATTAGCTTAAAGTGGGACTGTCATGCCAAACGTACCTTTCTTTAATCGATTTATCTTCTCTCCCTCTGTCAGGATCTGTTCTTCTTTTCTTCCTATCTGCTCTAGTTTTCTTTAAAACATAAGACAAAGTAGGGACTACTTTGTCTTATGTAAATTTCCTACGGTTGACCAGCTTTGACCAGCGGAGGAACAAAGTGTGCTCCGTTTCCTGTGGTCAAAGCAATTTTCCCACAATTCTTACCTTTCCTCCATGATCTCGCGATGCTTCTTGTCTGAATGTCCCGCTAATTAATAGATGATGTCCCGCTAATTAATTGAAGATGGCGGCGCCCAGGACCTAGATCCGGGCACAAAATAAAGATGCAAAACTAGGTAATATAGGGGCCTTAGGGGCATTTGGGGGTGACTAGGGGGACAATTAGATGTAGTGGAGTCAGAAGGGGGGGTTTAAAAAAATTTGGGATTCAGCCATGACAGTGCCGCTTTAATGCTCTTGTTCACTGATTCCGTTTTAATGCGGGGGTGGGGGGTTATATAGCATTGGCTTTTATATGCAGGTGTACTTTTGTTTGTGTTTGAATAAAGGGTTGTTTGTATATCATTTTGGTGTTTTATCAATAGTGCCCTATTGATAAAAGCAATAGGCAATAACGCCCTAATCTGGTATCTTTAAATATGGCAATCTTACAATTTAGGTAGTTATTTGCTAAACTGCTGAAATATCAAAATTAAGAAAAAGCCCTATTCACAATGTTGCCTGTTCAATTGTTTGGTAGATAGCTACCCAATTTGGTATCTTTAATAATGGCATTTAAATGTAAAGATGCAAAACATGTGAAAGATCAAAATTAAGAAAAGTACCTTAATTAATTTTGCTATTTTAGTTATTTATAGTAGATAACTCCCTAATGTGCTATTTTTATCAAAACAAATGGTTCTAAAACGAATTGATTACATTTGTTACAGATGACCATGACCCCTCTACTCCAATGGATGAGCCAGGATTATTGACAAATTCTAACATAGAGTCCAGCAGTATACCCATCCTCTCAATCTGTACATCTGGTGGTCTGAATTTAGAGAGAAACACTTTAAAGAAAACCTTCAAATAAATGGGAGTATCAGAGGCCGTGTCTGGAAATCTGTTAAAAGTTTTTTAAAAATCTATTATTTTATTATTACATATGGTCGGTTTTCTTAGAATAGGCTGTGTTCAGAAGAATTACATTTACCCAGACATCTAGGGCAGACAATTTAGAATTGTTGCAAGAATCAACTAAAAAAATGTCCTGTATCTCAGTACACTCAAAGAACAGATCTTTAAGCAACCTAAGATGAGCACATGATTAGGTGATTTCTAGGTTCTTCAGATCTGCTTTAGCAATTGACCTCGAACTAAAAATCAGACTCTTCCATGAGATTTATCTCTAGGCTTGGATCTATTTTATCTGTTTATTTCATGCCTGATATACATTTTGAAGACTTTATTCTTGGGGGCTATTTCCTCAAAAATTCAGGTGATTTGAAGTGATGAACTCTATGCCCCCTTCTGGAGTGATGCAGTTTCTCTCAATACAGATCCCTGAACATTTGCCAAAACGTCTTTCCAATTTTTATCGCCACCAAGAAAATAGTTACTCCTTCCACTGGAGAAATGCAATGAGGGGCCTTCGGAAATGTATTAACCTAACCCACTATTTCAGAAGACGTGTTTTGATCACTTTGGCTATCTCCAAATTCTTACCTTTCCATAACCTCCATGCTTTGTCAAGAGCAATGGGACCATCTTTGGCAATAATGGGAAATTATCAATTTCAGAATATAGGTAGGCCTGTAGATATCATACATGGTTTGTTAGAATTAAATGTGTGTCTTGTATCCTATTGCAGTGTGATGCAGAATATGTTGGTGCTATATGAATAATGTAGGACATCAACCTAGTCTTCTCGCCTGACTATCGTAAAGTATTACAAACAAGATGTAGCTTTTAGACTGGAAACTAGTTTTGGAAGAGGTGTCCACTCAACAGCTGTTTGAATAAGGTACATTCTATATATCTATAGTTTATTATACTTGTAGCTCCCCTTCATTCTATTCAGTTTGAGGGATGTTTTAGTCAATAAATGATCCATTCATCAAGTTGTTCATAGATTTTTACAGTATAGCTGAGATGACATAGTGAGTTTAAGTGTCTAGGCAGGTGATCAGTATACTCATAACTTCTGTTAGTTGTCACCAGTGGAGGAAGTAATGTAAAGAGGGCTTGGTAGAAAAAAAAAAACGTTTGGGTCCTCACAGATTTGTTTGGGCCACCCACATATAAAGCCACACACATACACAGCCACACAGAGATACACACTGACACACACAGATTGAAGTGCATGAACAGATACAGTGACACACTGACACAGATGCACACATACATAAACACTGACCCATATGCACACAACACACACATCTACACTTGGCCCACCTTCACTCGGAACCCAACTATCCTCCTGCAATGTCTCCCCCAGGGCCTGTTAAGCCTCCCAGGAGCACTGCCTCTATTTCAGTGCTGGAAAGTCCAGCAGTGTCAGTGCGTGGGAACAATGGCCATTGGCGAGCTCGCTTACCGACTGGGTGTCCTAGTGTAATTACACTGGCTGCACCCTGGTATTTCTGAGCCTGGTTGTCAATGCACTATGCAATGCAGAGTGCTGTATATATGGAGGGTAATGAGCATTATAGTAAATACTTCTGTCAAACAACCTGCTTTTTATTCAGTCTAACTCATATTTAGGGGGAGTAGAATGTCTGCAATTAGAGAGCATAGATACTAATGACCTAAAAAAGGAACTCAACATTTTCAATAAACTGTGATGTGAGGTTAAAAAGAACAATGTAATCATAATAAAAAACACACAAAATAATCACTCTATCATATGACAAACAGCAACAATTGCAAACAAAAGAGTGCAAATGACTGCCTACCACAAATCCCTAGGCGTGTTTGTTGTGCTCTGTCTTTACAGTATGCTGTAGTGGATACTATCCAGGAAAGGATCTTGGGTAATGAACGATTCTCAGAGAGTACCACGCTATATATTGAACAGCTGGAAGCATCTAAGCATATTTAGTTTGTACAGGCTTATGCCATTTAAAAAAAAAACTAAAGGTCCTGTCTTCATAGCCGGAGAACGCATTCCTGTTATACAAAATACCAATGCTCTGTGGACACCCATCTTTTGAAACGTTTCATGCTCTATTAATCCTACAAAGAACGCAGCCACTTCATTGCCACAGGGAACAGAAATGAACTGGTATAGTCAATAAAATGAAATGAATTGTTTATGCTAATGACTATTCCTACATGTTATGCAGCTTGGACAATTTTATTTTAACATTTAAAAAAGTTGCAAGAGAAAAATGTTGAAAAACACAAAAACGTCAATCAATTTAACAAAATGTAATTGTACATGATATTTATTGCATGATTTGTCAGAGCCAGAAACATGGAAGCCATATTGTTCTGTCCTGGTCAGCACATAATTTAATATAACATTAGCAGTCATTGGTTACAATAAGCAATTTTTCAAGACCAGGCTTTGTAAAATGTAAAAAAAAAAAAAATGACAAATTTCTCTAGATTTTTCTATTTTTATAGCAGAGAACATTGGCATATTATTTCAATAAAGAAAACGAAGAGGATATGATAACAATCTATAGGTATTTAAATTGAATATTATCAGAAATGTACAGAGGCTTGTCAGAGCTGAAATTAAATGTATGTGCGATTGCGTGCAGTCAAATTAAACTGGTCAAAGAAAGCCTGGGATTGACAGGCAACATAGTAATGAGACTTTTCAATTTGTTTTTCACAGGAAGCAGTGACGACCCATTCATTAGAGGAATTTGAGATGGAATTGGATAAATTCCCTGCGAAACAGTACAGATGTAGGTAATAAAATGTGTCGCTTACTGTAAAGAAGCATCAAGTCGTAAGACATAACACTTAGGTGTCTAGTTTCCACATACATGGAAGAGACTAAAGTTATGTGTAGTGTTATACAATGTACTACTTATAGAAATTTGCACAGTCCTGTGAGTTTCACAGTAGGCCATGAAAAATGTGAGGAAAGAGGATCTGCTGTTTAAACAGCTAGTGTAGGGTCTTACCGATTTGTAATGAATTCATTGGTAGCTTGCATGGAATTACTCACAGTCTGAACAGAAGTGTTGTCCCACAGTGGGGCAAAGGGATGAGATTAACTCCAACAACACATTGTGCACACATGTAAGATGTTATTAAGCAAGTTCTGGCAGGCAAATAAACAGCTAACAGAAATGTATCCCCGCAAGTCTAACTAAATATATAAAATCATCCTAGAAAGTAAAGTAATTTACCTACTAAATCTAATGTGACTGTAATGACTAGAGTGAAAAAAACATACTTTTAAATGGCTTAAAGGAACACTTCGAGCACCACAACAACTTAATTAAAACGTAATAAGAAATAAAGTTGTTATGGTGCCTTGAGGCCTCTGGTGCTGGCTCACCTTTAGAGGTCAAACTGTTCTTGAAGTCTGTGTTTCACTGCAGCATTTTTTTTTTTATTTGCTCAAATTCTAGAAACCGGAAGGCCAAGGCAGCATTGGGCAGAGGCACTGCTGTTTAGCTGAGATCCAATCAGTGACTCCCCGTTTATAAAACCAGCTTCAAAAAAAGTACTTTCCTTTTCAAGCCAGTTTTCTAGAATAGTCTAATGCCTATAGGTGAGCCACAGCCAGCAATCTCCTGGCACCATGCAAACTTAATTTAAATGAAGTTGTTATTGTGTCCAAACTGATCCTTTAAACTTTACAGGCTTAAAGAAGCACTATAGGCACCTAGACCACTTATACTGATCTAGGTGCAGTATACATGTCCTCTTAAACCTGCAATTTATAGCATTGCAGTTTTTGAGAAACTGCAATGTTTACATTACAGCATTAAGACATTTTCTAGTGGATGTCAGTATGACGGCCACACGGGGTGTTTCCACTGCACCGACTGAGTAAAACTCAGCTTAGTGACACAGAAGCCCCATAGAAAAGCATTGTCTGAGTGCTTTCCTATGGTGCATTTTAAACGTGTGGGGTGCTTGTCGCACATGTGCATTAGATCCCCAATGTTATGCTGTAAGGAGCGTTGCATTGGTTCATCACAAAAAGTAAAGTAAATATATTTATTACATTTAATTACACCTGGGATTGGGAGGGGGGGGGGGGTAGAAAGGAGCAGGGACAGGAGTACTATAGCTTTAGGAATACAGATGTGTATTCCTAACGCTATAGTGTTCATTGATCCATTCCTCCTACTCTAACACACTAGTAGCAGTAATTATAGTAATGATACAAAGGAAAATTAACAGTCATCTATCAAAAAATAATGTAGCCCTTAACATTCAGTAGGACCGGATGTTTCCTCCACACATGGTATTAACATAAAAGAAAACAGCTGGCATTAGGATGAAGGGTTCATAGTGGCCAAAGCAGAATGGCTGATCTCTCCTTCTAGAAGGATGCACAGCTCTGGAAATGCCCGTAGACAGAATAACGAAGGACTATTGGTATAAAAACCCTAAAATGTCATGAATATTTGACAGAACATTTTTCCTCTTCCCACCCCAAAATCTACATTGTAGTGGTTATTGTGTTTGAAGTGTAAAGGAATGTGAATAGTCAAGGAAATAAACCCCAATTACAAATACAGTGGCGAAAGATTTGGTTGAATAATGAAACATTCACAGTAAACAGGTATCTCCCAAACAACATTATTTACTAAAGTGTTAATTGTCAGAATTAAGATAAGGTTATTTTTTAAGGACTGAATGGGCTCCCAGAAAAAATAACCCCGTACCATCCAGGTGCATTCAGACTCCAAAATCTAGATATTAACTTGTATTGTTTACCAGTGCTTAGATTTTCCAATGCAGCCTCTGAATTGCAGAGAATTACGACCTGATTTCAGCCTGTCTGGATGCAACCGAAATACGCAATCACGTACAATTATAATAGAACTGGGAGCTGCCTGCCTGCAAAAGCATTTCAAATAAATTTTGGAATGAAATATATCTTCTATAAAAATGGATAACTCAATCTAGGGGTTCCATATTATATTATTAATTTATTTATAAGGTTTTGCATTCATGTTATTTTAGTAACTATCATTTTAACCATTTGCATAAAGTGGATTCATTTATTTTGCAACCTTGTAGCCTACAGGGTATGTTCAAAGATAATCCTGATAAATAATTTTGCATATCTAATATTATAAAAAAAAGATTTGCCTATGAGAACTAGTATTTTACAGCAGATATTAGATGACATAGAGTTACATATGCCCATTCAACTGAATTAACCAAACATCAACCAAATTTGCCTTTAGTAAATATGAGAATTGCAAATTCAGTTACAATTTGCTAATTTTAACCGAAATTGTCTTATCTGCACTATATCTGAATTTTAGTTAATAACCCTGAAAGTGAGTTTCAGATTATAGCCCAATAGCCGAACAAAAAAAATTTTTTAACTTGCACACTTTTTTCAGTTTGGTGATTTTTCTGCTTGGTTTAATTTTGTGCATTTATAAAAATGCGGGATATAATGGAAGTTTAGATAGTCAAAGTTAAGTGAGTTATATGTTAGCCAAAAGAGAGAACACTAAGGTAACAAGTTGGTAGCAAATAAAAATAATGCTAAAGACAAACTACACTTTTAGAAGTCGAAACATCTACATATTACCAAGTGATCAAGCTAATCTAAACAAAAAAAAACAAAAAAGAAACGTAAGCCATTTGGTGATATAATATAGGTAAAAGGTAAAGTGAACAAAAATATAAGACAAAAAGAACACATTTCAGCCACTAGGAGGGCATAATAACCTTTTTTGTTTCAGTATTTTTTTTTTGGTATAAAATCAAAATAAGAACTTACTTCACAATGGCATACTAACAAAACTATCATCGAAACCCTGAATGGTAAAGAGAGTCTGTTAATGTTACAATTAAAATGACTTATGAAATAATTTATATTGTTGAAAACATGTTGCGGTCGTTAGAATGGAAATATGATATGCTGATCTAATCCCTATTCCATTTCCATCTTGAACAGACATTCATGGAGAACTCCAACAAGAAAGTAAACAAACAATAAAGAAGAACAAGTCTCACTCGTCCTATGAGATGCATTATTACAATTTACACTAAAAATCAACATTGCTCTACACCATATGTATCATTAACAATAATCCCATTTCTAATGAAGATACAATGGCAGAGATTTATTAAAGTGTTCTACTCCAAAAAACTGTAGATTTGTGCACTTACTTTAAAATGAACTTGAATTCATCTGAATGTAAGCCAATCTACGAGTCATTTGAAATCCATAATGCTGAATCGCTGTGTCAAAACTGAACAAGCAACTTGCGCAATGGACAAGCATGTTTATTTGAATCATGCTTCGGAGTTCTGTCTGTGGTGCCAAAAAATAACAAATAAAAGAAGTCAGGGCTGCCATCAGAAATTTTAGGGCCCCTGACACAGCTCAAGATCTGGGCCCCTGGGGCCAGCCCCGAGTCCGCCCACAAGGATGAAGTGTGTGTGTGTATAGCGGATGTAGAATGTGTGTCATGGATGCAGTGTGTATAGTGGATGTAGAATGTGTATAGTGGATGCGGTATGTGTGTCATGGATGCAGTGTGTATAGTGGATGCAGTATGTGTGTCATGGATGCAGTGTGCATAATGGATGCAGATTGTACGTTTTGTGTAATGTTTGTATGCATGCAGAGTGTGTGTGTAGTGAATGTAGGTGTGTGTATAGTGAATGCAGAGTGTGTGTTTGTGTAGTGGATGTAGTGTGTATAGTGAATGTAGTGTGTTTGTAGTGAGTGCAAAGTGTGTTTAGTGAATGTAGTGTGTGTGTGTGTGTGGCGCCGTGCGTGTTTAGTGTGTAGTGAGTGAAACGTGTGTATAGTGAATGTAGTGTGTAGTGCTAAGCGTGTTTAGTGAATGTAGTGTGTGTGTATGTAGTGCAGAGTGTGTTTAGTGAATGTAGTTTTGTAGTGAGTGCAGAGAGTGTATAGTGAATGTAGTGTATGTGTAGTGCAGAGTGTGTTTAGTGAATGTAGTGTGTGTGTGTGTGTAGTGCAAAATGTGTATAGTGAATGAAATGTGTGTGTGTAGAGCAAAATGTGTATAGTGAATGTAGTGTGTGTGTGTGTAGAGCAAAGTGTGTTTAGTGAATGTAGTGTGTGTGTGTGTGTGTAGTGCAGAGTGTGTTTAGTAAATGCAGTGTTTGTAGTGAGTGCAGAGTGTGTTTAGTGAATGTATTGTGTGTGTGTAGTGCAGAGTGTGTTTAGTGAATGTAGTGTGTGTGTACTGCAGAGTGTGTTTAGTGAATGTAGTGTGTGTGTGTAGTGCAGAGTGTGCTTGTAAGGATTCAGTGTGTATGTAAAATAGGGGGGAGGGGAGTATTATTATTTTGTATTTATTTGTGTATATTTCAATTTTATTCCCCCCTACCTGGTTCTTACCGTGCCAGGGAGGGGGGAGATCGCATTTCCTGTTGATCCAGTGGCACGGTGAAGGGAGCCAGCCGCGGTACATTGAAGAGGGGGCCCAGCAGCACACATTGTCTTCCTTCCAGCTCCTCTCTGACTACCTCTCACAAGACAGGCCTGCATGCTGTGCGGAGCATTGCCATAGTAACCTGTGGCAACGCTCTGGCGGCCGCAGGGTGCAGGAAAGTTAGACAGAGAGCAGCTGGAAAGGAGGACAGAGTGTGCTGCTGGGCCCGCTCTTCATTGTACAGGTAGCAGGGGGCCCTCTGTGCACATATAGCAAAAATCGATATATATATATATATATATATATATATATGTGCACATAATGAATGTGGGGCTCGGGGCCCCCCAGGACCGCCGGGCCCATGACAACCGTTATGGTTGTCATGCCCTGATGGCGGCCCTGAAAGAAGTAAAAAGGTGGAAAAAAGATGATCGATGTTTGGGGGACAATCAATAAATGTTGATTTTATTCCCAGATCAAGTAAGAAGTGACCAAGAGAGTGAAAAAGGAGAAGCAGTAAAACATAAGTTAATTGTTAATATATATCATTTTCCAAAATATTTCTGCATGGACTATATTCAGACAAGTCGAACTGCCACAGGGTCAAACTAAAAAAAAAAATTTTTCAGGCAAAGTTATTTGAACAAACCAAACTTTCCCTTCACACACAAGTCTAAAAGGTTGTGCAAAGATATAACAAATGTAATGTACCTGCTGATTTCAACGACTGCCCCACTTTTAGATCTTTAGACCCTTTTTTAGAACAGAATAGCTGTGTGGACTCAAGAACATGAAAAAGACGATACATTTGTATACATTTTGCCTGTGTAGCAAACATAAGACTGTGCAGAATTTTTATCAAAAATCTGGGAAAATTCCTTATTGATTATATTTTATTTTTAGTATAACTTGCACACAGAGTTGCTTCCATGTGCTTTTATCCTCAAGGCTGTCCAACCGGGCCTATAATTGGGCCTCTATTAACTTGAGGTCTGATATCAAGGAATTTGTGTCAGTATATTGGAGTCTCACAGTGTCTTGGACCTCTTCCACCAGCACTGAAGCAATCTTAGTGAGTATGAGCAAAATGTCTGACAACCATGCTACGTTTTAACTCTTGCAATAGGGTGACAATCTCTCTTAATCAAGGGAGGTCACAGATATCATCTAAAACTGGTCACAGAGGATTCCCAAACTGTGGGAAAAGAGTTCAGTGTCTAAGACCTCTTTCAACCATTTTTGTCTCCCCCTGGGATCACCATTTTGGCTTGGTTGTAGTTAGTTTGCACTGCAGTACAGTTTTGTGCTGTAGTTTTTGGTTATGAACTAATATTGGTGGCTTCCCATGGTCTTGGACAAGTCAGTCAGGATGGATAGAGGGAGTGGATAAGAAGAGAAACAATGTTTTTATTTCTCTTCCTCCAATACAATGTAATAAACTGGAATAAACTGGATTCTGATGTGAGTAGATAAATGTTTTAAAGCAACACTATAACCACTTCAGTTTACTCCTTCTGTGCAGCTGAGTAGAAGCACCAGTAATAGCACCAGTAAGAGTCAGGTGAGTGCCGTCACCCTATCAAAGTCGCCATTACAGGTATGAATTGGTATGGCAAAGGAAGTGTTTAGTCTCTGCATTAGCCACACCTCCAGTAGGGACTACCAGACTGCATGTGTCTAAAGCCCTCATTTAGTTTAAAGCTGCTCAAAAATTGCTTAACACTGAGTGCTGGGAGTAAGCCAGGGGACTCCAGGCACTATAACACTATAACCACTTCAATGAGGTGAACTGAATATCATATCTGGAGTTTCTCCTTTGATATACATTTAGAAGAAATGGAGCATCACATTAAAAACAGGATTACACAATTTGTAGGTGATTTTCAATGTTTTATCCAACAATGATTTCCAGAAGAGTGACATTTCTCATTTTTAAGCTTTCTCTGGTTTTGTACTGTCTGATTATGAAAAATCTGTTATACATGACTAGCACTAAACAAATATTGTATATTAGTTTAATTTATTTTTACAATCTTTTGTTATGTCTGCTATGCATGCAAAACTGTTTAAAAGAAGTGTGTTATTACAACTAAAGATTTGTAGGAATACATGCAGCCAAGGAAGGTTGTGTTTACAACCTGATATGTCAAGATATAGGACATGCCTGAGCTGTATCCTGGAATTAGTTTGTGATAACAATCTAAAGCTTGCTATATTAAATATAAGAGTACATTAACCATAGGTATTTCCGCCATCAATGAATGAACAGAATACACTTTTATAGGAAACTTTGACAAGCAAGGTTTATATTCCTTTATATTAACTTTGTCTGCAGCAAAACATCAGGTAATGTTATTGTATAGCATCTCGTTCTTAAAGGGCTACCCCAAGCTAGAAATTACCTATTCTTTTTTAATGCATTCTATGCATAATGCGATACATAAATTATAAAAACATATAACTAGGTCTTTGGATATTGTTGTATTTCCAAAGGCTTTACATTTCCTGTACTTAGCACTGCACCAATATTAGAGTTTTCAGCAAATCAGACTGCTCCAATAGCTTTTTGGTAGCACTCTTTCCAGGTTGGGTTTTATCCCATTAATACATAGTTACATAGAGTGGAAAGAGACATGGGTCCATCAAGTTCAGCCTTTCTCACATCTGTTTTTCCTGTTAATCCAAAAGAAGGCAAAAAACTGTGCTTTTCAGTTTTGCAAAAAACTAGGAAAAAAATAATTCTTAACCACAAAATAGCAGTCAGATCTTTCCTTGGATCAAGAAGCTGCTACCCCACAGATTAAAAATTGTATCTCTAAATATTATGTTTTGGCAAGTTTTCATCCAATTGCTGTTTAAACATCTGCACAGACTCTGATTAAGCCACCTCTTCAGGAACAGAATTCCACATCCTTATTGTTCTTACTGTAAAAACTATTTCTTTTTCTTTAGACTAAATCTCCTTTCTTCCAGTCTAAATGTGTGACCTCATGTCCTATGTATAGTCCTGCTATGACTAGATTTACTGACAATGGTTTGTATTGCCCCAAAATGTATTTGTATAATGCTATAACAGTTTAGCTAAACGGAAGAGTTTTAAATTTGTTAATCTTTATTCATGACTACAATGTTCCATTCCTTTTATAAATCTTGTAGCCCGCCTCTGCACTTTTTCTAGTGCCATAATATAATTTTTTTAGAACCGGAGCCTAAAATTGCACAGCATATTCAAGGTGTGGTCTTACCATTGATTTATAAAGAGCTAAAATTATAATTTCATCTCATGACTGAATGCCCCTTCTTATACCTGACAATACCTTATTGGCCTTAGCAACTGCTGATTGACATTAAAAAGTGTTGCCTAGTTTGTTGTCTATAACAATCCCCATGCTTCTCTTGTTGTTATCCCTTATTTAGTACCATTAAGGGCGTAAGTTGTTTGTGCATTCTTTACCCCAAAGTGTATAACTTTGCATTTTTCTACATTACATTTCATCTGCCATTTGAGTGTCCAGTCCCCAAATTATCTAAATCCCTCAGCAGCAAAGTCATTGTTCAAATTGTATTACTTTACAGCTTTCTGTGTCATCTGCAAACACTCAAATATAACTTTTAATGTCAAGATCATTTAAAAATGTGTTAATTAGAAGAAGTCCCAGGCTAGAACCCTGGACACATCTTACCATTTTTGTCCAGCTTGAAAATTTTCTAATAATGACAACTCTGTGCTCTATTTTTAAGCTAATGTTATACCCAAGAACATTAATTTTCATCTAGACCAATTTCTTTTAGTTTAAACACTAACCTACTGTGTGGAACAGTACCAAACGCCTTGACAAAATCTAAGTTGATCACATCCACTGCAACACCCTGATACTTCTACTTACTTCTTTGTAGACTGCAATTAAAGGAGCACTATAGGGTCAGGAACACATGTATTCCTGACACTATGATGTTAAAGCCACCATCTAGCCCCCTGGCTCCCTCTTTCCTCCCTAAATATAATAAATTCTTACTTGTATCCAAGTCTGAAGCTGCTGCCTCTGCCTGTGAACTGCCTCTGTCTGTTGACATCATCAGTAGTGGTGGTCTGAGCCAATCACAATGCTTCCCCATAGGATTGGCTAAGACTGTCAAGGAGGCAGATCAGCAGATCAGGGGAAAAGCCAGCACAAGTCAAACACTCAGATCAGCATTTCCTCATAGAGATGAATTGAATAAATGCATCTCTGTGGGGTAAGTTCAGTGTCTGCATGCAGAGGGTGGAGACACTGCATGGCAGTGCTGCTTACTCTGCAGCACTGCCCAAGAAAGCAGCTTTAGCAGCCATCTGAGGAGTCGCCAATGGAGTTATCACTAGGCTGTAATGTAAACACTGCATTTTCTATGAAAAAGTGTTTACTTTTTAAGTGTTTACAGCAAAAAGCCTGAAGGGAATGATTCTACTCACCACCAGAACAAATGCAAAAAGCTGTAGTTGTTCTGGTGACTGTAGTGTCCCTTTAAGTTAGTTTCACTTGTAAAAGTTGTTAGTTGAACTACAACACCCAAGGCCAGAAAAAATTACAGTGCCTTTTTTAAGTACAAGTACAGTATTAGTGGAGAATCAATACGGATTAGTAGAACTTGTATCGTAGGTAATAAACAAATTGATGGGATAGGAGGGGAATTCTTGCCTGGATTTAAAACATATTAGATCAATGTTTATCTATTTCTATATTTTACAGGATACTTTATGAATTTTCATGGGGAAAAAAAATCTGTTGTTCTTTGCCCAGATCTTTTTAGGACATTTGCAGCAATTGATTTTCATGCCATAACATTACTCACAAACGTGTTTTTTTGGATGTTTGTTTCGGGAATTACCCAGGTAAAAGAAAGGACAGAATTTAATCGAAAAGATTCTTCCAAATGGCAAAATACTGCAGATCACTATATTAGCAAATTATCTTTATACAAATGAATATCTAACAACACATCTCCAAAGTGCCCCAATTTGGTTAAGACACTGCCATATATAGTATCTATATGCCTCCAGACAATTTAATGTTTTTTTAAAGCTGTCAAGCACAATGTTAGCTGTGCATGCGCAGCATTATTTATGTTAGATGCATATTATGCATGCAAAGAGTAATATTGATATAATGCTTGTGGCCAGTCATGGCCTCACATACATGCATGCAAAAAAAAGTATTAATCACAAAAAATAATATTCAGATTTCTTCTATTAAGAGAATAACACTGAAATTCTCTTTTTCTTGTTGGTTACCCTATACTATAAATAGGATATAGTGGTAACATAAAATAAAATACATTTTCTTTCTGTTGTTTCTGTGATCCAGTACCATTTAATTAGCTTTTATTTTAAAAGGAATGCTACATAATAATAAATCAATGCTAAAATAAATAGAGCCAGTAATGCATGCACTTTGTACGTTCCCTATTTACATGTTTGCCTTACCCAGAATCCATTGCCGCAGCTGAAGCACTAAGTGTTGTTAATTGAATAATAATGTAAATCGAGATGTAACTATACTGGTATACATTGTTTATGTATAGTGCATTTAATATTACTTTGCACAGTAGGTCATAAATGTAATTTTACTTTGTGATTTTCATATAGTTCTATAATATTTGGGCATAAAGGTATTTTTGTTTTCTCTATATGATATATATGTGTTATGTCCTGTCGGTGTGAATGAGGAGATGAAAACCTTTGCATCTTTGTTATTATACACCTATCTAATATTTACTCTCCCCTAGTCTTCAGTCGTTTAAGAAGTTCCTTAAACGACCACTATAGTGCCAGGAAAACAAACTTGTGTAATGTTAATAGGTCCCCCCACCCTCATGGCCCCCCTCCCGCTGGGCTCTAGGGGGAAGAATAGGTTAAAGGCTTACTTTTCTCCAGAGGGAAGAGGGACTATCTTCCCTCTTCCGCCGCATGCGCGGCAAGAGCCGCGCGCATATTCAGTCAGTCCATAGGAAAGCATTCTCAATGCTTTCCTATGGACGATGGTGTCTTCTCACTGTGAAAATAACAGCGGGAAGCGCCTCTAGCGGCTGTCAATGGGACAGCCACTAGAGGCTGGATTAACCCTATTGCAAACACGGCTATGTGTACAGCAGGCAGGGTTAACCCTAGATGGTCCTGGCACCCAGACCACTTCATTGAGCTGAAGGGGTCTGGGTGCCTATAATGGTCCTTTAAAACCAATCTCTTTAGGAAAGCTTATAGCCTCCCAGAGTAACTTCTACCTCACATACCTGTCTCTTGCTCTCTCCTAAAGGGCAGCACTTTACTCTATCCTTCAGCTCTGCTTCACTCCCACCTTATTTGATTACTATTTCCTGTCCTATTATGTTTTATATCCCACCTCCTATAGACTGTAAGCTCGTTTGAGCAGGACCCTCTTAAACCTATTGTTCCTGTAGGTTTTCTTATAAATGTCCTATTCATAGTGAAATCCCCCCTCTCATAATAATGTAAAGCTCTATGGAATCTGTTGGCGCTATATAAATGGCGATGATAATAACAAAGTAAAGTACCAAATACTTGCAAGGGTTATTCATTGTAGTGAGAATTGTGAGGAATTCAAAGTGAATTTCATATTTTAGGCCAAAGTAGCTAAACTGAAAATACAGTTGACTTGGAGAATTTTTCCAGTTCAGCCATTTTGTCTTCAATTTGAAATTTACCTTGGATTCCAGACAATTTTGACCTTAGGGAATAACCCTGTGTATTGCAATTTCAGTAATTGAGTTGTGTAAGACAGTTCTACCGGCATGGCTGATTCATCTAGAAAATGATGGGTTAAAGCAAAATTGTATTATTTCCTGTTTTATATACCTGTTTCCCTTACTGTTTATTTTCAGCAGAGAGAGAAATAAAATATAAATCAAATTCTGGTTACCAGTATTCTGCAAATCACTTTTTAGCAGTCCAGCAAAAGACATAGTAACATTGCTAGGACCATGCAGATTACTAAGAAGCAATCAGTAGCCCCTTTTGTTTCCTAATAAATAAACAGAGTATCACAGTAGTCAATATTTCATTGAAGAGATGTCACAATGACCCATTTTAAAGTAGTAATGATTTCTGTAGTCAATTTATTTGGGCCGAATAATCAATGAATTTTATTATGTACCGATGCAAATCGCATCGAAGGAGGCACTAAAAACACAATTTTAGATTTCGTTAAAGATTTCATTACATGCAAATAAAATTTAAAAAAAACTAGATTCAAGAAAATAAAATTGAATTATCACAAATGCAGCAGAATTTCTAGGCCAGGTTGCTTTCTTGTAAGGGAACTCTTTCAACATCAAATTTAATGCTTTTAGGTACTATTTTCTTCTAAGCCGATTTTGACATTGAGATAAGAAATTTTGAAACTCGAAACACCCTTGTGGGCTTTTTTTTTGCATTATTATTGTTAAACAAAACTAGTTTACATTTTGTAACATTTAGTTTATCTTTCTTAACAGTGCAACCTTTCTCATCTTCTCCCTTCCAGACTTGTGCAGTTTGTTTTGTGACAAATCATATTACGTCTGATTTGGCAATCCAAAAGTGGCCGACTTTCTGAATCTCGGAAACACAAAAACGAAAAGCAACCGAGGTATGCAGGCATCCAAATTTTGGGTCTTAAACTACTAACCATGTGCTAAAAGTAACAAGCCACCTTAAAGGGACACTGTAGTCATCACAACAACTATAGACTAATGCATTGTTCTTGTATGTATAGCCAGTCCCTACAGGCATTTTAATGCAAACACTGCCTTTTCAGAGAACTGCTGCATAGGGACAACTCCAGTGGACACTAGAGGTGCTTCCTGGGTCAGTGATAGACAATGTGCAGCACTTAAGTTCACTGTCTCCATGCTCTGCATAGAGGTGCTATTGATTCAATACTTCTCTATGAGGAGATGCTGATTAGCGCAGCTCAGCGTTTTGCCATGCGTGCCAATTAGCTTCCCAATGCTTCCAATGGGAGAGCATTGGAATGGCTGAGATCATCAATTCTGATAATCTCAGTCAAGGTGCAAGAGCATGGACTGAGCCAGCACCGGCGGACTCACGTGGCACTGAAAAAAGGTAAGTGTATTACCTTTTTAAGAGGGACACAGGATGCCGGTAACCTAGATGTTTTTTTTAAAACTATAGGGTTAGGAAAACACATTTGTATTCCTGACCCTATATTGTTCCTTTAAATGCATTTGTTTTTTTTGTTTTGTTTTGGAATTCATTCTAGTATGTCCATGACATCAGTGTGTGTATGCAGGGACATATGTGTATTGAGGGTCTGTATGTGTGTGTAAATGCAAGGCCGTATTTGGATGTAGTTTGTGTGTGAACTCTGGTTTGCATGTGTGGAACATTCGTGTGCGTGAACACAGGGGCATGTAGTTGTTATAAGTGGTGCGTAGTGGTAGTGGGAAAGGGGTAATGGGGCAATATAAGCTATTGATGGTGCAGGGGAGGAATATATGCTGTAGAGAGTAATAGGGGATGTAGCATGTGTAGGGGGTAATAGGGGTTGTAGTGGGTAATAGGTAGTGATGTCCTGAACTGTTCGCTGGCGAATAGTTCCCGGCGAACATGACTTGTTCGCGTTCGCCACGGATGGCGAACATATGCACTGTTCGGTCCGCCCCCTATTCGTCATGATTGAGGAAACTTTGACCCTGTACCTCACAGTCAGCAGACACATTCCAGTCAATCAGCAGCAGACCCTCCCTCCCAGACCCTCCCACCTCCTGGACAGCATCCATTTTACATTCATTGTGAAGCTGCATTCTTAGTGAGAGGAGGGACAGTGTAGCTGCTGCTCATTTGATAGGGAAATTGATAGCTAGGCTAGTGTATTCAGTGTCCACTACAGTCCTGAAGGACTCATCTGATCTCTGCTGTAAGAACAGCACCCCAAAAAGCCCTTTTAGGGCTAGAACATCAGTCTGCTTTTTTATCTTTTTTTTTCTGTGTAATGTAATTGCAGTTGCCTGCCTGCCAGCCTGTGTGTCAGGCTCACAGCATATACAGTACCCACTTGCCCAGTGCCACCACTCACTCACTGGTGTCACAATAGCTTGCATTTAACAAAAAAACCTTTTTTGACTGTAATATAATAGCAGTAAGTTTCCTTCACTAGTGTGCGTTTCAGGGCCTGCCCAGTGCCACCACTCACTCATATCTGGTGTCCCAATAGCTTGCATTTAAAAAAACACAACTTTTTTGACTGTAATATAATAGCAGTCAGTTTCCTTCACGTGTGTGCGTTTCGGGGCCTGCCAGGGCACAGAGTCACACCAGTGCAACTCATATCTGGTGTAACAGTAGTGTACATTTAAAAAAAAAATAATACAATTTTGACTGTAATAGATTGAATAGCAGTTAGTTGTCTGCCAGCGTGTGTGTCAGGCTCACAGCGTATACTGTGCCCACTTGCCCAGTGCCACCACTCATATCTGTTTTTACAATAGCTTAAGCTTTAGATTTAAAAAAAATATTTTTTTTTCACTGTAATAGAAGAGCAATTGCCTGCCTGCCAGCTTCTGTGTGAGGCTCACAGTGGATACTGTTCCCACTTGCCCAGTGCCACCACTCATATCTGGTGTCACAATAGCTTGCATTTAAAAAAAAAAAAAACTTTTTTGACTGTAATATAATAGCAGTCAGTTTCCTTCATGCGTGTGTGTTTCAGGGAATGCCCAGTGACACCACTCACTCACTGGTGTCACAGTAGCTTGCATTTAAAAAAAAACAAAAACTTTTTTGACTGTAATATAATAGCAGTCAGTTTCCTTCACGCGTGTGCGTTTCGGGGCCTGCCAGGGCACAGAGTCACACCAGTGCAACTCATATCTGGTGTAACAGTAGTGTACATTTAAAAAAAAAATAATACAATTTTGACTGTAATAGATTGAATAGCAGTTAGTTGTCTGCCAGCATGTGTGTCAGGCTCACAGCGCATACTGTGCCCACTTGCCCAGTGCCACCACTCATATCTGGTGTCACAATAGCTTGCATTTAACAAAAAAATAACTTTTTGGACTGTAATATAATAGCAGTCAGTTTCCTTCACGAGTGTGCGTTTCAGGGCCTGCCCAGTGCCACCACTCACTCACTGGTGTCCCAATAGCTTGCATTTAAAAAAAAACTAAACTTTTTGGACTGTAATATAATAGCAGTCAGTTTCCTTCACGAGTGTGCGTTTCAGGGCCTGCCCAGTGCCACCACTCACTCACTGGTGTCACAATAGCTTGCATTTAAAAAAAACAAAACTTTTTTGACTGTAATATAATAGCAGTCAGTTTCCTTCATGAGTGTGTGTTTCAGGGAATGCCCAGTGACACCACTCACTCACTGGTGTCACAGTAGCTTGCATTTAAAAAAAACTAAAACTTTTTTGACTGTAATATAATAGCAGTCAGTTTCCTTCACGCGTGTGCGTTTCGGGGCCTGCCAGGGCACAGTGTCACACCAGTGCAACTCATATCTGGTGTAACAGTAGTGTACATTTAAAAAAAAAATAATACAATTTTGACTGTAATAGATTGAATAGCAGTTAGTTGTCTGCCAGCATGTGTGTCAGGCTCACAGCGTATACTGTGCCCACTTGCCCAGTGCCACCACTCATATCTGGTGTCACAATAGCTTGCATTTAACAAAAAAATAACTTTTTGGACTGTAATATAATAGCAGTCAGTTTCCTTCACGAGTGTGCGTTTCAGCGCCTGCCCAGTGCCACCACTCACTCACTGGTGTCACAATACAGGGAGTGCAGAATTATTAGGCAAATGAGTATTTTGACCACATCATCCTCTTTATGCATGTTGTCTTACTCCAAGCTGTATAGGCTCGAAAGCCTACTACCAATTAAGCATATTAGGTGATGTGCATCTCTGTAATGAGAAGGGGTGTGGTATAATGACATCAACACCCTATATCAGGTGTGCATAATTATTAGGCAACTTCCTTTCCTTTGGCAAAATGGGTCAAAAGAAGGACTTGACAGGCTCAGAAAAGTCAAAAATAGTGAGATATCTTGCAGAGGGATGCAGCACTCTTAAAATTGCAAGGCTTCTGAAGCGTGATCATCGAACAATCAAGCGTTTCATTCAAAATAGTCAACAGGGTCACAAGAAGCGTGTGGAAAAACCAAGGCGCAAAATAACTGCCCATGAACTGAGAAAAGTCAAGCTTGCAGCTGCCAAGATGCCACTTGCCACCAGTTTCGCCATATTTCAGAGCTGCAACATCACTGGAGTGCCCAAAAGCACAAGGTGTGCAATACTCAGAGACATGGCCAAGGTAAGAAAGGCTGAAAGACGACCACCACTGAACAAGACACACAAGCTGAAACGTCAAGACTGGGCCAAGAAATATATCCAGACTGATTTTTCTAAGGTTTTATGGACTGATGAAATGAGAGAGTCTTGATGGGCCAGATGGATGGGCCCGTGGCTGGATTGGTAAAGGGCAGAGAGCTCCAGTCCGACTCAGACGCCAGCAAGGTGGAGGTGGAGTACTGGTTTGGGCTGGTATCATCAAAGATGAGCTTGTGGGGCCTTTTCGGGGTGAGGATGGAGTCAAGCTCAACTCCCAGTCCTACTGCCAGTTTCTGGAAGACACCTTCTTCTAGCAGTGGTACAGGAAGAAGTCTGCATCCTTCAAGAAAAACATGATTTTCATGCAGGACAATGCTCCATCACACGCGTCCAAGTACTCCACAGCGTGGCTGGCAAGAAAGGGTATAAAAGAAGAAAATCTAATGACATGGCCTCCTTGTTCACCTGATCTGAACCCCATTGAGAACCTGTGGTCCATCATCAAATGTGAGATTTACAAGGAGGGAAAACAGTACACCTCTCTGAACAGTGTCTGGGAGGCTGTGGTTGCTTCTGCACGCAATGTTGATGGTGAACAGATCAAAACACTGACAGAATCCATGGATGGCAGGCTTTTGAGTGTCCTTGCAAAGAAAGGTGGCTATATTTGTCACTGATTTGTTTTTGTTTTGTTTTTGAATGTCAGAAATGTATATTTGTGAATGTTGAGATGTTATATTGGTTTCACTGGTAAAAATAAATAATTGAAATGGGTATATATTTGTTTTTTGTTAAGTTGCCTAATAATTATGCACAGTAATAGTCACCTGCACACACAGATATCCCCCTAAAATAGCTAAAACTAAAAACAAACTAAAAACTACTTCCAAAAATATTCAGCTTTGATATTAATTAGTTTTTTGGGTTCATTGAGAACATGGTTGTTGTTCAATAATAAAATTAATCCTCAAAAATACAACTTGCCTAATAATTCTGCACTCCCTGTAGTTTGCATTTAAAAAACAAACAAAAACTTTTTGGACTGTAATATAATAGCAGTCAGTTTCCTTCACGAGTGTGCGTTTCAGGGCCTGCCCAGTGCCACCACTCACTCACTGGTGTCCCAATAGCTTGCATTTAAAAAAAAAAAAAAAACGTTTTTGACTGTAATATAATAGCAGTCAATGTCCTCCACGAGTGTGTTTCAGGGCCTGCCCAGTGCCACCACTCACTCACTGGTGTCACAATAGCTTGCATTTAAAAAAAACTAAACTTTTTTGACTGTAATATAATAGCAGTCAGTTTCCTTCAAACGTGTGCGTTTCAGGGCCTGCCAGGGCACAGTGTCACACCAGTGCAACTCATATCTGGTGTAACAGTAGTGTACATTTTTAAAAATAAATACAATTTTGACTGTAATAGATTGAATAGCAGTTAGTTGTCTGCCAGCGTGTGTGTCAGGCTCACAGTGTATACTGTGCCCACTTGCCCAGTGCCACCACTCATATCTGGTGTCACAATAGCTTGCATTTAAGAAAAAAAAAATGTTTGGACTGTAATATAATAGCAGTCAGTTTCCTTCACGAGTGTGCGTTTCAGGGCCTGCCCAGTGCCACCACCAGTGCCACCACCAGAAACAGCCTTATTAGCATTGCTTGCTGGACCTGCGGCAACGCTGGAAGAGGATTGTGAGGAAGAGGAGTCAGAGGAGGAATGTGGCTTTGAGGAGGAGGAGGAAGACCAACCACAACAGGCATCCCAGGGTGCTCGTTGTCACCTATCTGGTACCCGTGGTGTTGTACGTGGCTGGGGGGGAAGAACATACCTTCAGTGAGATCACTGAGGACGAGGAACGGGACATGAGTAGCTCGGCATCCAACCTTGTGCAAATGGGGTCTTTCATGCTGTCGTGCCTGTTGAGGGACCCTCGTATAAAAAGGCTGAAGGAGAACGACCTGTACTGGGTGTCCAGGCTACTAGACCCCCATTATAAGCAGAAAGTTCCTGAAATGTTACCGAATTACGGCAAGTCGGAAAGGATGCAGCAGTTCCAAAATCACTTAAAAAGTATGCTTTACACAGCGTATAAGGGTGATGTCACAGCACAATGGGAATCTAACAGGGGAAGAGGTGAAAGTAATCATCCTCCTCCCACAACCACGCCAGCAAGGACAGGACGCTTTACAGACGTGTTGTTGATGGAGGACATGCAGAGCTTTTTAAGTCCTACGCATTGCCACAGCCCTTCGGGGTCCACCCTCAAAGAACGACTCGACCGACAGGTAGCAGACTACCTCGCCTTAACTGCAGATATCGACACTCTGAGGAGCGATGAACCCCTTGACTACTGGGTGTGAAGGCTTGACCTGTGGCCTGAGCTATCCCAATTTGCAATAGAACTTCTGGCCTGCCCCGCTTCAAGTGTCCTGTCAGAAAGGACCTCTAGTGCAGCAGGTATTGTCACTGAGAAGAGAAGTCGCCTAGGTCAAAAAAGTCTAGATTACCTCACCTCTATTAAGATGAATGAGGGATGGATCCCAAAGGGACTGACAGTGGGCAATACATTCGACTAAAAAAGGCGTGATGAGGGGGACGTAACAGGGTGTCGCGGCTGCCGGCCCGCCGCGTGATATTTAAATCCCTAGCTTACCCCAGTACCTTGCCCTGTTGTGGTTTCCTGTTCCTGTTTCCTGAGAGTGCTTTATCATTGTGAATCTGATTTTCTGGTATCCTGATCTTGGCTTTTCCCTGGTTATTCTGAATTCTGGTTTCCCTGACTTGGCTTGTGTAAACGGTATTGTGTATTTTCTGGCTTCCTTGACCTCGGCTTTCCCTTTGACCATTCTCTGTCTCTAGCGTATTAGTCCGGCCATTCTAAGGTCCAGTTTATGCTCTGTCCTTTTATTTTCCTTTTCTTGCCTATGTATATGTTTATGGACTGTTTGCGGTTGTTTGCGGTGCATTAAACGGGGAGTTTGGTCTGTCACTGTGAAGCGGGCATAACCCTTACACTACCTGAGCGATACAACATCATACCTGATGTTTTAAAGCACGTTATTCCAAACAATTTAGGAATGTTAGGTGATGTATGCCCTTTATGGATTAAAACCAGACTCTGCATCAACTATGTAATTTTCCATGGGAGTTTTGCCATGGATCCCCCTCCGGCATGCCACAGTCCAGGTGTTAGTCCCCTTGAAACAACTTTTCCATCACTATTGTGGCCAGAAAGAGTCCCTGTGGGTTTTAAAATTTACCTGCCCATTTAAGTCTATGGCGGTTCACCCGGTTCACCCGTTCGCGAACATTTGCGGAAGTTTGCATTCGCCGTTCGCGAACCGAAAATGTTATGTTCGCGACATCACTAGTAATAGGGTCTGTAGCATGTGTAGGGGTAATATGAGTTATAGTGGGTAATAGGGGTTGTAGTATGTGTAGGGGGTAATAGGGGCTGTAGAATGTGTAGGGGTAATGGGGGTTGTAGTAAGTGTAGGAAGTGATAGGGTCTGTATTATATGTAGGGGTGATAGGAGTTGTATTATGTGTAGGAGGTGATAGGGGTTGTATTGTGTGTAGGAGATATTAAAGGTTGTATTATGTGTAGGGGTAATGGGGGTTGCAGTATGTAGTAGTAGTGGGTGTAGGGGGTTGGTGGATAAATGGTAATGAATGGATAGCTGTTAGGGCACCTCCTATAACCTCCGATCCAGTACCAGCACTTTATTTAGTCTACTTCAATACAAAAAGAAAGCAGCACTTCTCCTACAGAGCGCCGCAATTGTGGAACGACCTCCCGCACACTTTCAAATCTTACCCAAACCAAAAGTCCTTTAAGAGATCCCTCTCTACACATCTCAATAGTATGCACCTGTCATGGTTGATTCTATATTTCCTACCTGTTCTATGTTCAATTTTGTATATATTGTGTATTAATATTGTTTTGGAATTTTATTGTACCCTAATGTATCAATGCAATGTTTTGTGGACCCAGGACATATTTGAAAACGAGAGAAATCTCAATGTATCTTTACTGGTAAAATATTTTATAAATAAATAAATAATATACCTTAAAACTTTTTAATTAAAAACAAAAAAGTTAAATAATGAATCCCCCTCCCTGAGCCTTACCTTTGTCCAGGGAGGGGAAATCCTTATCCCTGGTGGATGCAGACAGTTAAACCTCCTCTTCGGCATGCGAGTGTTCTGAAGAGCTCCCTCCCTGGCCGGCCATGGAATTACGGGGGCATGCTGCCTGTTTCACTGATACAGGTGATGCATCACCGCACGGGGCTGCTCAGTTACAGGCAGCCTGCATGCTGTGCTCAGCTCATGGCAGAGGCTCCAGAGGCAGATTTTTTTTTTCCAACCAAAAGCACTAGACAGGCACAGTGAGAGGCAGCCTGGTGGGTCTTTGACAATGCTCCTTGGCTTTTTTTCAGTGTGCTACAAAACAGAAAACAGAAAGTACAGCATGGCCTACAAAGGGGGAACTTCTGTAACAGCAGGGGCCCGCAGAAGTTCGTGCGGGTCCCTTACTGAGTGCAGGCTGGCTGGGGAGCTTGTTGGACCCCCCCAAAGCCTCGGGCCCTCGGTCCATGACCGATATGCCCGAGTGCTCAGTCCGCCCCTGGTACTGTTCTTTAATCCGTACTATGTATACATTTTGGTCTCTATGGCAGCATTCCTGTAAAATGCATGTTTTCGCTGTGCCTACAATTCCCTTTTTGTCTTTACTATGTAAGTTTGGAGACCAGACCAGATTTCTTGAACACCACACCCACCTTCCAGCTTCAGAGGCCCCACTGGAGGTGATCACAGGGAGGTATATATTTGAGGAGGTTCTGCATAATAATATCACTTTTATTATAATTTTCATACGGCAGATATATGACAAGCATCGTAAGTATATATATAAAAGCTATCAATTTATTTTTTTAGTTTTGACACTGCATTTGTTTTTTAAATTTTGTTAAAATTGTTGATCATATTAATTTTGCTGTATATATATTCAAAATGCTCTTACAGCAGATTATAAAAAAGACACCTTGGCTTATTTAGCACCAGCACTATTTAATTTGTCTCCCAGGTTGGAATTAGTTTAGGACCCACCGATATAGGGGTACTGTGAAGTAGTGGTGGGCTTAACACAATATGGTCATAAGGTGGAACTCAATCCCTATATTTGTTTGCTGAGTTAGGTGATTTTCAGTAGCCCTATCAAATTTTAAATTGTATTTCTATGTGTGCACTGTTCATTAATCTGTATTATATATACATTTTGGTCTCTACAGCAGCACAATTCTTTTGTCGACTGTGCCCCCAATTCCCTTTTTGTCTTTACTACTTAAATTACAGTGAAAATAATAGAAAATAGGGGACACTAAAATATCGAAAGTTAATTATGATTCTAGCTGTGCCCACTCCTCTCTTTCTGATAGCAATATAATAAAGTAATCACTTTTTTAAAATTAATCTATATAAATATAAACTCATAAGAAGAACAGTCAAATAATCAATATCATTATAAACACATCCCATTGATATTTTATTGCAACATCAATAGAATTGTATTATTTTAAAATGCTACTACTGACAGTTCACACTGATTTCACCTTTACACTGTAAATATCAACAAATGTATTTTATTCCCTACTGTACAAACAAGATGCCCCCATCCACTGTATCTAGGATTGCAATACCAGAAACCATCAATTTCAGCTGGGATTTGATTATCCATTCTCAAGTGTCATCGTCATCACCAACATCCACATTTCACTTTCATTATCATCCAGTTTACTTTGCTGACTTCCTTACAAGTTCTCTTTTGTTTCCTTTACCAGTGTTTGATGTGGGGCTGGATGATTTATCATATATAATTGTACATTTGTATTATGTTTGTTTTGTTAACATTTTATATATTTAAAAACAAAATCAACCTCAGGTATCATTGTATTTCTCTCTTATACCCATTTATACATTTTAAAGTAAAAGAATAAATAACAGTCAACTGAGTGACCCCCTGGACAGCTGGGGAAGGGGGAGCATGACCGCTGCCCATGGATAGTGGTCTGGAATTATAAGTATACAAAGTTGCAAGGAAAGAGGAGGGGGTGGGGATTTACCAGTCAGCAGGAGAAGTACAGGGATCCTCACTGACTTTCCTGGTCGCCCTCCCTGTTTTTGGGGGACGTGGTGTGGTTGTCTTGTGTGTTTGTTTGGTCACAGCTTGCAGGATTCCTGGTCAACGCAGCTGCAGGAAGGAGTAAGACACTGAAGCGGTTTGGGGAGACGATGAGGCTGATGGTAAGTGCTGGCTGTTAGGGAGACAAGGTGGAGTGGAACTGTCTGTTGGGCTAACCACCCAACACCTAACAGTTTTTACAATGTTTATGGTTAAATAAAGCTATGGTGGTTTAATGGTCAGTGGTCATGTATTATCAGAATAATTGTGCATGTTCAGAAAAAACATAATAAACAAGGCCAAAGATGGGGTGGCTCATAAATGTATTCAGAACCCCTAATATATATATTTTTTACCCCTTTAATGAAAATGTCAAGCAATGCATTATTTCTTTATTAAAAAATAATGTTTATAATGAGCTTACCACTAGGGATGTGCATGGGCCAAAAATTCGGTTCGGTTCAGTTCGGAAATTTGGGTAAGTAAAAAAAAAATCAGCACTTTGGCAATTTGGTTAGGCTCGGCACTTCCCGAAATTCGGAACTTTGGCAATTCGGGACTCTGGAATTCAGAACATCTGTAGGGCTCCCTAACCCTACCCCTACCCTTTTTTTGTCATGTGTATTTTAATTTATATATTGTTTTTAAATAAAACTCAACACATATCTTTGGAAGCACACGTGATATTGGAAGTAATTTTGAGTGTGAGACATCCTGTTATTTATAACAAGGTTTTTTGTTCTTTTTTGTGGATACTTCATAATGTGACCGTGGCATAATATTGACATTAGTTGTGTGCTTTATACTAATTATAGATAGACATTATTGACATTATTGCTGTGTTTCACAACCTGAAGTTAGAATTTTATTGATGTTAACTCTGTTCACCCATCTAATTTCCCAGACAGATTCTGAAAAATTATTTAATTTGTCTCACATTCCTACCAAGTATTGCCCGTCGCAGTTTGGCAGCCTCTTTCTTTTAATCCCCTGCACTGCCTGTCTCTATCACTAACAATATGCACAAATCCATTCCATCTCAGTGGATTAAGACATATTTATAGATGTATGACTGTTTCCGCACATGTGCCAATATTCTAAATAAGCACGTATGAAACTAATATATTTTTGTCAAACACCCAGGCACATGAGAGTGGATTGATCACTATAGCAGTGCCATTTCAATTCCAATCAGATTTTAAAGACCTCTGGAATTCTTAGGTGCATTTCTCAGTTATTGGATTCTTCAAAGCACTGACTCCTTGTTCCGGTGTCCCTGGTTTATAATCCCCTGACTCAATTTCCAGTATTCGACAATTCAGAACTTCAGCAATTCGGGACTTTGGCAATTCGGAACTTCGGAACTCAGAACATCTGTAGGGCTCCCTATTCCTAACCCTAACCACCACAACCACTTACACATATATAGGGCCCGCAGTGCCAAGATTGCCACCACAACCACTTACACTTCTGTAGGGCTCCCAGTGCCAAGATTGCCACCACAACCATTTACACATCTATAGGTCTCCCAGTGCCAGGAATTAGCTTATTTGTCAAGATTCCTGTCATCATTCACATAATTTTCCCTCCCTCTCTTGTTTTGACATGTCATGATTTCCTTTTATTCCAGAAGTTTGGTCCTTAAGGGGTTAAACACTATAGTGTTAGAAATACAAACATGTATTCCTAATGCTATAGTGTCCTACTGCATCTTTAGATTCATGACCCTCCTTTTCACCTGTAAAAATAAAGAAAAGAGGTTTCACTTACCTTTTTTTCCCAGTACAGAGATCTTGGTGCTGCTGCCCTCTCTACCTAGCATGATATCATTGTGAAGACATCACTTTCACGATAGATGTCCAAACCAATGCTCCCTATAGGGGACCATTGGGGACGAGATGGTGTGTTTGGCGAATGCCTTTCTTATCGGAAACCATTGAATTCAATGCTTTTTCGTGAGTTGTTGCTGCAGAAATGCCCAGAAGACAGACATTATTGGTGTGTTTAAACGGAGCAAGATTAAGCTTACCCAGGGCCCTATGACTGATTGGGGAACTTTTCTAGTGCCCTAGGTTCTGTTCTTGTTAATGGCAGAGTGAGTGTCATGTGTGGTGGGTGTGTGGGTGGTTGGGGGCTGTATGCGAGAATGTGTAGTGTTTTGTATGTGGAGGAGGCTGAGAGCTGTATGTGTGTGGATATATTTGTGCCTGTTGAGTGATGTGTGTGGTGGCTAAATTTCATTTGTGGAGTGGAGTCTGCGTGTTGTGTGTTTAGTGTCTGAGTGGAGCCACAGTCTGACTTTCCCAGTCTTTGCACATGTATGTATATATACATACACACACTGAACATACATTTACAGATAAACACACATGCACGGAACAGGGCATAATCCTATTGCAGCTCTTTACTGGCTCTTTACTGGCTGACCGGACTGCTTACTGGATCAGCTGCTTCATTCTCGGCCATTCTCTTTTTTTTGTTAATGTGGCTGTCTTGGATGCCGGTTATGACATCACATATCCCAGCAGTCTTCTACAAGAGACAGTGCACAATAAGAAAAGCGATCAACTGGTCCTGTTCCTCGCACCTCCCTATACCAGTCTCCACCCTTCCACCCAGCATTGAAAGGTATCCTGCCAATAAATGCATTTCAAGAAGTTTTCTCGAGTGTTTACAAGTTATAACAGCCAGCCATATGTAAAAGTGACCCACCAAGAATCTTCCTGTTTTATGATGGGCCAGTATGGCCCTGCATGTATGGCACCTTTGTCATCCGCAAATAATTGCATGGCTCTTCATTCAGGGGGAGGTATTAAAAGAAACAGGCATACTGGGCCTGTGGGAGAGATCTATTCATCTTGCTAACTTGCCCAGAAATGTTGCTGCGGTTGGGCCCCTCAATGCCACAGGCAGTCCATGACTGAAGTTCCTGGCTGGTCAGTCTGCACCTGGTCCCCTCACAGGGCTGGAGCTTTGGACTTAGATAGAGACCCACAAGCCTGCTGTCTGACTCCTTGACAAGCAGAAAGGCTGCTGTCTTATGGGTAATCCGGCTTTCTTTTTAAACCTGTAAGGTTAACATTACATTGAAAGGTTAAAACTACAGGGCTACTGCACCCACACCACTTCAGTGAGATGAAGACATCTGAGTGCATTTAGTGGACCTCTAATATTTATAACAGTTCACAGACCTTAGCCACTTATTATGTCAAAATTACAGTCTGTGTTAAGTCCTGACTGCTTTCGCTTATTCTCATGATGCATTCATCCATGCTAAACAAAGAATACAACAAAAAAAACTACAAGGTGGCCCTCTCAAGCCTTTTTTCAAGACATCTCAGTACTTACTTGACATAAGTCCAAGTGGTACAAATATTCATTTGCACAAGCATCCAGCAATCAGGGTACTGATGTTAATGTAAAAGTCGATAGGATTCTAAAAACCAAAGAGGCAGACACTTTAATTGTGAGCTATAGTTAATGCCAGATAAATAGTGAGTGTTTTACATGGAACAGTTATCAATTTATAAAGAGAAAATGCATGGAGTGATTTTATATGATAATGCACTGCTTGTAGCAATCAATAGTCTGCCTTACATAAATGACAGCCATCTTTCAAACTCAATAACATTGTTTGTCATAAAATCTAACATATGTGCTTAGTAAAGTCTTTTTTATATATTATTTAGATTACTTTATATGTCCTAAATGATAGGTGTCGATTCTATTCCCGCCGAAATTGAGTCTTTTCTTATTTGTGAATATCCACCAATCCACATTCATTCCAAAAAGTAGCACCACACTTAATAATTCTGAATGCATAACTTTAAATAACAGTGAAACAAGATCCTGTGTGAATACGCCTCAGCCCCAATGGCAGCCATTTACACAGCACTATTTACCTCCTCTACTTAATGCACAACTAATTAACTAGTAACGCTCATGCATTGTACAATAAGATACAGGTGACAACACCCACTCGCCATTGACAACTGAAGAAAATCAGAGTTTACAAGTAGAAATGCATTGCTGAATGTCAGTATTTGAGAAAGGTGGTACTTACAAGGCAATTTACTAATGTGAGAATTCATGATCTATACACCAAAACTGTTTCATTAAGCTAAAGTTGTTTTGGTGACAATAGTGTCCCTTTAAACCACATTGACACAATTTAATGTGAAAAGTGTACAACTCAACAGAAAATTAGACAGAGGGTAAGTATTTGTTCACAATACCAATATTTTTTAACCAATACTCCAAAAACTGGCATGTCCACCCTTCATAGCATCATTTTTGGGAGCTCCGAACATGGATGGTGGCTGGGAGGGACACTAGGCTACCCCCTTAAATATTATAACTTGGGACCCCATCCACCGCTAATGAGTGAGGACCCGGACAGTACACTGGGGGCTCTCCTCTCAATATTGTACGATTGACCACTGGTGGGCCGGGATGGACATTAGGATGTCCTATCCTTTTCCTTTATTAACTAGCCGCCACCTGCTGGCCACAGGTGTTGTCATGGTGGTGGACTGTCACTATTTTTTTTTTATTGTTTATTGGTTTAGCTTATACAGACAGTGATATCATGGTTGCATTAAAGTACTTTTTATATATTGTAAAAGTGCAAACCGAAGGCTACTTTTGGCAACCGAGTGTAAGGCAGTAACCAAAAAAAAAATAAAAATGAAAAATGTAACAAAGATACATAACATGACCTATAAATTGACATTTTTTTTAGGTAGCACCATACTGGAACTATAGCCTAAACCCAAGTCAGCATGTGGTTTAACCGCAAGGAGTGGGGGAAGGGGAGACAAAAAAAATTTAACCAAGCTTTATCAAATTTGGACCTCTTGGCAATTAAATCTATGCACATATGATCATAGAGAAGGTTGAGCTGTATTTTCTCCAAGATGCTGGGAAATAATGGGTGAACAGTTTGTTTCCTAATTAGTGCTATAAGTTTTTTTGCTAGTGCTAGTGTTTTTTGTTACGGAAAAGACAGAGGTAGTAGCAACCATAAGTAACAGGAGGGAGTGAAGAGCAGAGAACTGATAAAGAATGCTGAACATAAATTAAATCCTCTCTCCAAAATTGTTGATCACCCAACAACTAAATATGCAACATCGTCCCCTTTCCTTCTACACACCTCCAGCATGTGGAAAGGATGGAATTATTTATGTTGGACAGTGAATAGTTTTAAACACTAAGCAAATATGCCCCCATCTGCCGTGTATCCAATGGGGCATAGGGAGGTTTAAAACATATAATCTTTCTCTATTTTGGGCGAATGTTGTTTAGTAAATAACCATATTTTTTATTTTATTTTTAGTGTGTGTGCTATTCATTAATTTGAATTTTGTTTATGTTTCATATAAAAAAAAAATGGAAGTAACAATGTTGTATGTGCATCACAATATTGTTTAATTAACAAGGAACATAAAGTAGCTTTGAGGTTCATCAGGAACCAGAAAAATATGGGAAAATAGTGAAAAAGTGAAAAAGAAAAAAAGGAAGAGTGAAATAGAAAAGTTAGGTAGGGGTAGTGTAGAAATAGCAAAGGAAGAATGGATACTTGGAACATAAGCTATGCTGGTGTTATCGTGACATTTTGTAGAACATGGTTGATAGATCATTATTTCATTTAAAAAAAAGATTAAATAAGGGTTGTACTGTATTAAACTATAGCCCTGCATATGGATTATTTTATAGAATTCCTATATCAACTGCTGATCTGTTAATCCTAAAATAGAACATGTTGATGTATGAACCTGCTTACATATAAACCCAGAGCTAGACAAATCCCAGGAATCCGGTAGCCATTTAGGTTTTCCATGCTGCAGTGGTAATCGGATGCATATTTACATTTTTGCAAGCTTGATCCTGTACAATGTAGACTGCGGTGTTCAATCTACGTTCTACTGATTAGTTCTCAAAAGTATGCATTTGATAAATGCTCCAGATTAAAACAGCTACATGGCAACATTAGAGGATGCTTGTAAATGTTATTTTCTTTCCTGTGGTGTTATTCACTAAACATTGAATTGTGACGAATTGAAAGTGGAAGGGTTATTCAATAAGTGTGATTTTTAGGGGAATGCAAAGTGAACTTAGCACAAATCTCAAATTGTAGGCCAAAAAAGCCAAATAAGAAGATTCCCCAAGTCTGCTACGTTTTTGTTTTTTAAAAAAATAACCCTGATTATCTTCTCTTGATGAAGTTTAGCCAATAAGCAAAGTTTATCACTTCAAGGATGCACAAGCATCTTAGATCCTAAATGGTAGTAAGTTAGGCATAAGAACACATAAGAAGGTTTTCGTAGACACCAAAGAGGTTTTAGACAACAAACAGGTAACAATGTTCAAAGTCAATCAGCAGTTGCTAAGGTCAGTAATATATTGTCACGTACAGGGCCCGCCTTAAGGGGTGTGCGAGCTGTGCGGCCGAACAGGGCGCCGTGGAGCAGGGGGCGCCCTGCGGGCGACACAGCTCACACATGATGATGGCTGGCTACCCGGGTGGAGGATCACATCATTCTCCACCCGGGCTTAGAAGAAAGAAAAATTGCGATGGAGGTGGGGCTTACCTTGCTGCAGGAGCGGGGCTAAAATGATGGTGGGGGCGGGGCTAAAAGTGCCGGCTGCATGGGAAGCAGAAAGGAGTCCCTGCATCCCCAACAACCAGACCCCAGGAGCTGCCTGCACTGCCTTCACTCCTCCCAGACCATAAAGGACAGAGGTAAACATGTATGACTGTCTGTGAGTGTGTGTGAGTATGTGCAACTGTCTGCCTGTGTGTGTGTGAGTACCTGTGTGTATGGCTGTCTGTGTGTGTGTGTGTGTGACTGTCTGCCTGTGTGTGTGGCTGTCTATGTGTGTGTGTGTGACTGTCTGCCTGTGTGAGTGTGTGAGTACCTGTGTGTGTGTGTGTGTGTGTGTGTGTGTGTGTGACTGTCTGCCTGTGTGTGTGTGTTTGACTGTCTGCCTGTGTGTGTGCCTGTGTGACTGTCTACTGTGTGTATGGCTGTCTGCCTGTGTGTGTGTGTGACTGTGTATGTGTGTCTGTCTCTGTGTGTGTGTGTGACTGTCTGCCTGTGTGTCTGTGCGTGTGTGACTGTCTGCCTGTGTGTGTGTGTGTGTGTGGCTGTCTGCCTTTGTGTGTGTGTGTACCTATGTGTGTGGCTGTCTGCCTGTGTGTGTGTGTGACTGTCTGCCTGCGTGTGTGTGTGTGTGTGTGACTGTCTGCCTCTGTGTATGTGACTGTCTGCATGTAACTGTGTGTGTGTGCATGACTGTATGTATGTGACTGTCTGTACCTGTGTGTGTTTGTCATTGTCTGCCTGTAACTGTGTGTGTTACTGTCTGATTGTAATTGTGTGTGCGTGTGACTGTCTGCCTGTAACTGTGTGTGTGACTGTATGTAACCATGTGTTACTGTCTGCCTGTGACTGTGCGAGTGTGTTTATCTGCCTGTAACTTTTTATGTGTGTAACTGCCTGTACCTATGTGTTTCTGCCTGACCCTGTGTATTTGACAGTGAATATGTATAACTGTGTGCATATGACTGTGGGACTGTGTGCATTTGACTCTGCAGTCTGACACATCTGGCATGCACTTCTGTTGGCTGCAGACCATAAGTAGCTGTCTTCCTAGCTCCGGCCAATCAGAGCACTGCCGCAGATTACCACAGGACACGGCAAGTCCCTGAGTTTGCGAGACAGTTACGCATGGTATGCACCCAGTGGAGGGGCAGACCAGATTCAGATCAGCATGCCCCTCTCCCAACTAGATAACAACAGGAAAGGAGGAATGTTTGTTTTTAAATCATTATTTATCTATTACACTATAAAAAGAATGAGAGGGGGGAGGGGGGTGCTGCGAAGATTTTTCGCACAGGGCGCCTAAGGGCCTAAGGCCGGCCCTGGTCACGTATAAACCAAGTATTCATTCTCGGAATGCAAATATAATTTTGTCTCTTTATAAATCAATGGTATGATCTCATCTTGAATGTAACGACACCCCCAGGCATAAAAGGGTTTAACAGCCGTTTAGAGGATATTCCCTTCCAGAGACACAGGTACAGCTACTGTAGACACCAATCCACCGAACCGGAGAAGCATATGAATGCCGTAAACAGCTGAACCGGAACCATACGAATGCTGTAAACGGCTGAATAGGAAAAACCATATGAATAGGTTTACACTCCTAGCAGTCAAACTGGAACAGCATACAATAAATCCCCCCAAGAACGAGACAAGGCTCTGTTTTGAGGGTCAAGCAGTGGTCTGTTTAATGGCACCAAAAGAACCTTCTTTTATGACAGTTTCCCTTAGGTAGGACCACCCACAGGGTGTTACAAAATAACCAATCATACACGTACATTACAGAAGACACTCCCAGCATTTACACACAAAATCCTCCCCTCTGCCTGTGATACAATTATGTTACACAATGGTTTAACATAATTATCACAGACAGTAAAAATACAGTTTTTCCACATACCCTGTAACTTTAAAACCATACATCAAATCTCCATAATTACATATTTAAACTCAGCATACTTTAAACATAAACACTCTCAAAAATCATACCAATCCCTCCAGTGGATAAAAAGATAGCCGGAAGTCCTTTATGACCGACCGCAAGCACATTTTCCTGCCCAAAACAGTTCCATAGATTTGGGGTGTGCGGTCGGTCAATTTCCTGTAGAAAAATGGCTAAGTCCCCTTCGAAGGCACGAACAGGTCCGTTCGTGCAACTAGCACATTACAACAGGATGTTCGAATTGTCGAACGTACTTCGACTTTAACCGAAGTGTCGAAGTGGAGGCGACAGTAAGGGTCAGCGGTGTTCGTGTATTTGCGTAGCCGATTTTAGTTCCACAGATTCTTTAGCATACACCACTGACCGCGTTCGACTAAATTAAAATGGCCGCCGCCACATGTTTCTTTCTCGAATGGCGGCCACTTCGACGACTTCGGCTGCATCCGAAGTGCCATATAAAAAGTACCAAACCTTCCCCAACAGTATTTAAAGGGCCAGAATGAGTGACATACACTCTGGTATGGCCGAATACTGTTTTTAAAGGGCCCAATCTCCCAGGGCCATAGTCCAGAGGCAACAGGCGGGCAACCAGGCTCCTCCAATGCAATGTGGCGAGATTGGTCTCGTCACATTGAATATGCTGTGCAATTTTCATCACCTATTTTAAAGAAGGATATTATGGCACTAGAAGTTGCAGAGGCGGCAATAAAGTGAAAGGAAGATTTTAGTTATGAAGAAAATCTAACAAATTTCAATCTATTGATCCCGCCTCAGATGGGATATGATAACATTATACAAATATATTTAGGGCCAACACAAATCAATTAATGTATAGGACTATACCTAGAACACAAGAACACCCGTTTAGAATGGAAGAAAAGAGATCTAGTCTAAAACAAATGAAAGGGTTCTATAGAGTATGAACAATAAAGATGTGGAATTATCTTCCTGAAGATTTGGTTTTATGATTTTTAAACAGCGATTGGATGAATTCTTGCAAAAACATAATAATTAGGGATATATTATTTAATATGTGGGGGCAACAGCCTCTTGTTACAAGAAAATATCTGACTGCTATTCTGGGGTCGAGAAGGATTTTTTTCCTACTTTGTTGCAAAATTTGAAAGCACTTCAAACTGTTTTTTTTTTTTTTTCCTTTCTTTTTGGTCAATGGCAAAACAAGACGTGAGAAAGGCTAACCTTGATTTTTTTTTTTTTTTAAACCTAGGAAACTATGTGATCTAGTGGGCACTGTTGTAGCATAACTGTGCACACACATGGTAGCTCAAGTTCTTTGCTAGTACTGAATGGACTTGCTCTGCAGCAGTAGCCTTTTCTTGAGTTTAGCAAGTTCAGTGTAGTGAAGCTTACCAGTAGCCACATATCTTAAGATGGATATAGTTCTTTTCTCACTGCCTGTTCTTAGGAAAGATGTTCATAAATATTGAACCAGGACAGAGAACATCAAAGGGTGCATTGAGAACAATGACGACTACAGAATTAACTGAAAACCACAGAGGGCCTTAGTTTGAACATGTGAGGTTATCCCTTTATTCTATGTCCTTCTAAGATTTGCCATAGATTGTACATGAGGTTATACCTTTATTCTGGTAATCACTTATGTCCAAAATAATTCCTGGTATCAAGTACTAAGAATTATACCAGAACTCCTCCCCACGTATATAAAAACTGATAACATTCGTATCTTGTAATACCTTTTTTATTGGACTAACAACATTTTTTAATGACGACAAGCTTTCTGGAGAACCTCCCTTTCTCAAGTCTGAAGCTAGTCCAATAAAAAAAGGTCTACATCTACATCATTGGACTAATACAGCTACAATCTCTCTCTCTCTCTCTATATATATATATATATATATATATATATATATATATATATATATATATATATATATATATATATATATATATATATATATATATATATATATATATATATATATATATATATATATATAATGGTTCCAGCCAATAAACAGAGTCAATCACCGCTGAATATAACTGCATTTTCATAACTGAGATTCAAGTAATCTCAAGTTCAAAACCTGAATTATATAACAGTGGATAACAGCGATTTAGAAACCAGTTCCTTGCACATCATGTTACATGGAGGTAGGGTTTGTAATTCTGTAAAGCTCTATTTCTTTTTTGAAGCACTAAATCTGTAGTTATATTTTTGTTTGCATGAATGTATATGCATTTATTTACTCATTTTGTTATTATCTAAGCAAGAAATCATATTTTGTCTCCACACGAGAATAAAATAAACCAATACTTACTCCCATTTCTATAAAGAACAAATTAGAAAATTGAAGTTGCAAATGGGAAGCACCTCCACTCCCAGTTACCTGCAGGAGGTGAGGCACTGAGACTATTTAACCTGATCTGATTTGAATAATAGGCAGCCAGCGAGAAAGACTGATCATTTCCATCACACACCCAGCTGAGCTGAGAAACACTAAAAGCTTTTCCTGTGGAGAAGTGGACCTTTCCCAATGTAGTACTGGCTTAATGCTGCATCTGACACTACTTTACAGATAGACCACAGAAACACAAAAAAACGGTACATTTTGGTCTTTTATTCTGAAAAAATAAAATAAAAATAATATATATATATATATATATATATATATATACTGATCAGCCACAACAGCTACTGGGCCCCACCCTGTCCTCCCCCGACAAACAGCCACCAAACATGTATGAACACCATATAGATACACGCACTAGAACAAACACATACATTAAAATACACATTGACACACAGATACACACACTAACACATACACTCAGATACAGACACTGACATACAGATACATAGTGGCACATACACACAGATACACACACTGACACATACACACACACACACTCAGTTACACACTTACACACATATACAGACACTGGCACATACACTCAGATACACACAAAATGTGAAATATGCATACACACTGGCACATACACACACACTGACATACAGATATACACACACAAATACACACACTGGTATACACACAGATACCTTCCTGTTAGCTTACCTTTTGTGTCCAAGAGGGTAGGTTTCTTGGTGTGCTGGGTAGAGTCTGATGGGAGTGAACATGCAGCAGCAGCTCACTCCAGCCACTCCTCTGCCTCCATGCTGCCTGTACCGCCACTGCCTCCAGACTCCTCCCTCCATTCCTCCCACACAGCACTTTGTGAAACAGGGAGGAAGTGACAGGCTGTCAGTTCCTCTCAGTCCACCAATACCACAAGGCCTGGTCATGCTCTTAAAGGGCCGTGGCACCCAACTGGGCCCCTGTTTAGTGAGTATCATCAGGGGAGTGGGAGAAATCATATAACATATCCTGGAAATGATCACAGACACAATCTGACATACAGTGTACGTCAGATTATGTGTGTGATTTCCAGGATATGGTATATCATTTGTGGGTGTCAGGGAGCCGCATTGAAAATGCAAGACACTCCCAGAGCTTCCAAGAGAGTTGGGATGTCTACAATAGTAGCTAGGGATATATTACACAGCAAGTGAACAAGTTCTTAAATTTCATGTGTTGGAAGCAGGAAAAATAGGCAAGTGAAAGATCTGAGTGACTTTAACAAGGGCAAAATAGTGATGGCTAAATGACTGGGTCAGTGTCTATCCAAAACGGCAAGTCTTGTGGTGCTATGTCAGTAAATGTCCTAGACATACAATGGAGTGTTAACTAAGTAGGTATTTGCTTGCACAGAACATGTAAAACATGTATCTTTTAGGTGAAAACTGGAGCAGATAGGTATCTAGCGGTTTATAAGCTTTTCTTATCTATTTTCAGAAGATAAATTATAAAGGCAGCAATATAATGTAGGAACTTCTCTAATAACAACAAAATAAATAAAAGCTTAATACTTTAGTCCATAACCTGTGGTTTACTTAGAAGGGAAAGTCCTGTATACACAATCCTTTGAACAAATCAGGGTCAATTCCTTTTTACCAGTCCTTGTTAAATGGATTAAGAATGTAGAACAATCAAAAAGCCAGTCTACGTTGATTTCGGGAGGTCAAATTGCAATTTAGAGCAACTTAGAAGCAAATAGTCAAAGTAGTGTTAGAAATAGGGACAGAATTTACAGCACACAGAGGCACTGGAGGTCCACATATTTAAGGAGGAACATGAGAGCTGTCAGTGTCTCTCTTAAAGAAACATACATACATTTAATTTATAAATAGACATAATGATAAACTTATAACATGTGAAATTTTCCCAGTATGCAGTGGCTAGTATCTATCAAAAGTGGAGCAAGGAAGCACAATCCATGAATTGGCATCATGGCCATGAACCCAAGGTTCATTGGTGCATGTGGGGAGCAAAGGCTAGCCTGCCTGATCTTATCACACAGAAGAGCTTCTGTAGCTCAAATTGCTAAAAAAAAACAAACTTTTAGAACACACAGTGTATCACATTGGTTTATTTTAGATCAGGTGGATGGCCTTGTGTGTGTGCATCGTTTACCTGGGGAAGAGATGTCAGCAGGATGCACTATGGGAAGAATGCAGGCCTGCTGGGAAACCTTGCGTCCTGTCATTCATTCGAATGTTACTTGGAAACATACCACCTACTAAGAGTTTGTTGCAGACCACGTACACCCCTTTATTGCAAGGCTGTTCCTTGATAAGATTGGCCTCTTTCAACAGGATAATGCACAGTGTCACACAGGGCCATTGCAAGGATTTTTGGGTACACAGGCGAAGATAATTTTGAAGCCCCCCTCTCTCCCCCCTCAAAGCATCTTCACCTGTGTGCTTCTTAACCTGCCTTTTGTTTCTTAACCCCTTTTTAACTGTCTTACCCCTTTAGTGTCTTATCCCCTATTTTTCCCCTTTGTGTTTCTTACTCCCCCCAGCCTCTTTGTTGTCTCCTTCTCTCCCAGTTCCTTTGTGTCTTTCTCTTTCACCACCAGCCCATCTATCTCCCCCCAGACCCTCTGTGTCTCCTTTTCCTCTTCTCCAACCCCTCTGTGTATCTTTCACCCCCAGCCTCTTTGTATTTCCACTCAAAGGCCCTTCTGTGTTGTGCTTTCATCCCCAGTCCCTCTCTGGACTTTCTCACTCCCATGCCCATCTGTGTGTCTTTCTCCCCCCTCAGGCCCCCCTGTGTGCCACTCTTCCCTCAACGTCCCTTAGTGTTCCTCTCTCCTCCCCTCCATGTCAATTAGTGGTCCTCTCCCCTCCATGTTCCTTAGTGTCAAATAAACCCTGAAGAAAGTCCTGAGCGGGGACTGAAACGGTTGTTTTTTTAACTTGATCTAATAAACATTTGCATTTTAAAAAGCCCTGTGGGCAGCCATTCTATATCGAATGATGTGTTGTTGGAGCTCAGGCTTATGCACCCGGAAGTGAAGAAGTTAAAGCCTGAGTGCAGGGGATTTTTTTTCTTTTATATAATATATGGTGGTTCTTTGTTAAGCTCAACTGAACAGATAAGGTTGAAATTGGGAACCCTACCACAATGTTTCCTTGTGACTTCTCTGGGATTTTCTTTATTTTTCTGTAAAATCTGAAAAAAATAGTCAAATGTTCCATATAGAATGCTCTGTGCGTATCTAGTTATGATGCCTCCCTTCTGTAATGAAAGCTATAAATGACAGTTTTACCTGTTAGTGCAGTCAGTCATATATATATATATATATATATATATATATATATATATATATACAGGGGCGGACTGAGAACCCTCAGGGCCCCCGGGCAAAATAAATCAAGGGCCCCCTTACAGGCCCCACCCATACTCCGCAGCAAGCACCACCCATGTTCTGCCTCCATGCACCGCCTCCAGCCACACCCTACACAATCTTTAGACACAAGGAACAAAAGTGCAATAATCCCTTCGAGGCCCCAGTAGAGACTACAATTGAGGGCTAATGGGCCATGGAGGGGGGTCTTTCTAGCAGAGGCTATCTCAGTGTCCTTTAGAGAGTGTGTTAGAAAGAATTTCCTCCAGGTCCCATTAGAGACTACAATGGAGTCTAATGGGGCCTGGAGGGGGGTCTCTCCAACACTCTGGTTCCTATTCACAATATAGCAACACAACATAGCTCGCTGATACCTAGGCCAAGTTGGCTCCTCTTACCTTAATTACTGTTGCTGGGTGGCAGTCTGTGGGCTTGCTGGAAGGCTGTGGGCTTACTGGCTGCAGCTGGCAGGCTGTGGGCTTGCTGGCAGGCTGTGGGCTTGCTGGCTACTGTTGGCAGGCTGTGGGCTTGCTGGCTGCAGCTGGCAGGCTGTTGGCTTGCTGGCTGTGGCTTGCTGGCTGTGGCTTGCTGGCTGGCAGGCTGTGGGCTTGCTGGCTGTAAGCCTAACTGGTGGCCTGTGGGCTGGCTGGCTGGCTACTGGCCAGCCTATGGGCTGGCTGGCCAGCCTGTGGCTACTTGCTGGCTACTGGGGCACTTGTAGATTATTTAAAGAAATAATCCATGCACAATAACCACTACTGCTCTGTGTAGTCGTTATGGTGCCAGGAGGGCCGGGCCCCCCTTTCAGAGTAAGTAGTCAAACCGTTTAAGAACAGTTTGACAACTTACCTGGGGTCTGCTGGGATATGAGGCTGTAGTAGGGTATAGGAGCAGTGGTGCAATGTGTAAGGGGTGCAGTGTGTGTGAAAGGTTCAGTGTGTGTGAGGGGGTGGAGTGTGTGAATGTGTAGGGTGTGTGGGGCAATGTGTGTATGAGGGGGCTGTGTATGTGTGTGGCAATGTTAGTATGGGGGCGTATGTGTGTGTGTGAGGCAATGTGTGTAAATGTGTATGGTGTGTGTGGGTGTATGGGGGCAGTGTGTGAATGTGTATGGTGTGTGGGGGCAGTGTGTTTATGGGGCTAGAGTTCACTCTCACCACTGCGACCACCAGGAATCCCTGGTGGTCACAGTGTTGAGAGTGAACTCTAGCCCATAGCTCCAGGTAACCGCGGCAACGATCTGTGCTCGCGCAAGAAGGACCCAGAGGAGCTGAAGGCTGAGCTCCCGGGTACTCTCTTCCTCCCTCCCCTGCCCGCACGGTGCCTGCGGACAGGGGAGGGGGCAATTGCCCTCCTCTTACTCCCCCCTCCCCCTCTTCTTACTCCTACCTCTTCTTACTCCCCCCTCTTCTTACTCCCCCCCTTCCCCCTCTTCTTCCCCCCCTTCCCCCTCTTCTTACCCCCCTCACCCTCTTCTTACTCCCCCCTCACTCTCTTCTTACTCCTACCCCTTCTTACTCCCCCGTCTTCTTACTCCCCCCTCTTCTTACTCCCCCCTTCCCCCTCTTCTTACCCCCTCCCCCCTCTTCTTACTCCCCCTCTGCTCTCTTTTTACTCCCCCCCTCTTTTTACTCCCCCCTCCCCCTCTTCTTACTCCCCCTTCCCCTCTTCTTACTCTCCCTTCCTCGTTTTACTCCCCCCTCCCTTCTTACTCCCCCCTCTTCTTACCCCCTCCTCTCTTCTTACTCCCCCCTCCTCTCTTCTTACCCCCCTCCCTCTCTCTTCTTACCCCCCTCCCTCTCTCTTCTTACCCCCTCCCTCTCTCTTCTTACCCCCCTCCCTCTCTCTTGTTACCCCCCTCCCTTTCTCTTCTTACCCCCCTCTCCCTTTCTCTTCTTACCCCCTCCCTCTTTCTTCTTACCCCCCCTTTCTCTTCTTACCCCCTCTTTCTTCTTACCCCCCCTCCCTCTTCTTACCCCCCCAGCCCTCTCTGTTCTTACCCCCTCCCTCTTTGTTCTTAACCCCCCTCCCCTCTTTGTTCTTACCCCCCTCCCCTCTTTGTTCTTACCTCCCATCCCTCTTTGTTCTTACCCCCTCCCTCTTTGTTCTTACCCCCCTCCCTCCCTTTCTCTTTGTTCTTACCCCCCTCTTTGTTCTTACCCCCCCTTTGTTCTTACCACCGGTCAGTCCGCCCCTGTATATATATACACACACAAACACACACACATTATATGTATACATCAAAGTGCTGTTGAGCACAGAATAGTTCTAAAATGTACTAAAGGAAGAACAGATACAGGTATAATGACTTGTGTTGTAGCAAGTAGACAAACGCAATGTCCTGCTCTTTACTGCCTTCTCTCCGGTAATTCATAGCACAGGATATGAGTGTGCTGGTAGTTATTAATACAGTTATTATTTCTATAATAAACAGAGCAGCAAACTAATCAATCATAATCAAAGAGAGGAGAGATCAATACCGCCTCTCTGAATCTGGCTGTCTTGAACGCTAATTTGTTTAAGAATAATAGATTTGATTATATTTATAAATAACTAATGGGCTGTGGAAAGAAAGGGGGGTCGAAAAAGGATTAGGGGAGCTCAGTTGCATGTTGCTCTTGTGACCCATATGAAAATTACTTTTTATTTTGAGTTATCCTACAGCAGATATGTCTAACCCATTCAATGCTGGATTATTTCTGTGTGCTGCTAGACTTTAAGGGGATTAGGTAAAAGCTTAGTGCCTTAAGTGATTCTTGATGGTTCATATGTTAAGACACATCTAATTGTTGTTCAGATAATCATTTAACATGCTTTTGAGTATCCTACGTTTTATTATTTTAACATGCATTGTTCTTTTGAGTAAAATGGCAGTAAATCAGTGCAATACAATGAGGGGAATGTGCTATTGGTGTTCATTGTTGATTTACAATATAACCCAGCATAACCTTCATATTTGTCGCTATTAAATTACAGCTGGCAAAACAACTGCTTGAAATGCTTGACCATCATTATATTGACTCTATTGTAATTATGTGTCTTTTGAGTGATGATCCAGAGGTGTGTACTCTAACCCCCAGACAGTCACTTAAAACAACCTGGACTCTTTAGAGGCTGTGGACCTGTCCTCATATCACACCCCAAGCACCATTACTATTACAGCTCACTGTTGTGGTTATGGTTCCAGTAGTGCCTTAGCACCCCCCAAGTATCCAAGCCGTGTTAGACTCGATTTTACTTCTTACCTGCCAGACAGACATCAATTCCCTCCATCTTTAAGCTTTTAGGATAGCTGGAAGCTTCAGTTTAGGATTTGCTAACTCTCCAGAGCTAAGCCCAACAATGCCGGACCAGTTCATTGGCTGAGAGCGTCAAATGATGCAAGCTGGGAGCAGCATTTCTTGGCCCTATATAAGAAATCAAGACATTGACTAGTTACATGAGTGGGAGAGGTACTTAGCCACTCCTAACACCATAACCACTACAGCACACTACAGTAGTTATGATGTTTGGAATATTACCTTAACATATTATGTTAATTAGGTACATTATGCACCTCCTAGCCCTGTGTACCCCAAACTTTAGTGGTATTAGCAAAAAAGCATTCTTGTAAATATAATAATGCTAAAGTCATATAAACATAGAACAAGTATAGCGTTGCTCTAACAAATCACAGGATTTTTACTCGCTTTTCTGACTGAACAATTTTAAATGGATCCCCCTTTAAATATTTCTTAAACTTGCCACTTAGACATTAGACATTGTCATTACATTTCATACCACTTCAAACAGTGTATATGTCATTCCAGCAGCTGATAAGTCAAAGAGAGACGTGTTGTTTTCTGTTTAAAAACAGCATTGGTTTTTCAAATAAATAAGTCATCACAATATGCTATAAATGTAAAAATATATCAGCATACCCTTAAAAAGGATTGGTTTCCATTGTTTCTGCAGCATCATTAAATTTACCTTCAGAAATTCACTATTATATCAAGGTTATTCAAGGTTAACATTGTTTTTTGCCTAGATGGACAAAGTCAGGTGAAAATGACCAAATTCCAACCACAATGGCAATTTTCATATTAACTAAAGACAAATACAGTCGAAATTCATACAGGCCGAGTGAATCTGCAGCAACCACCCGGATGTATTCGGTGTCTGGATTAAAATTAGTGCATTTGCACCAGAACCATATATTATTATTAAAATTATTTATAAAGCGCCAACAAATTCCGTAGCGCTGTACAATGGGTGGACTAACAGACACGTATTTGTAATCAGACGAGTTGGACTCACAGGAAAAGAGGGGTTGATGGCCCTGCTCAATGAGCTTACATGCTAGAGGGAGTGGGGTATAGTGACACAAAAATTAGGGATTATTCTAGCCTCGGTGAGGGAATAATCTAAATTTTATTAAAGACAGGAGGCGAATATTTGCTTTACATTCTTTACTAAAACCTCCAGCAGCAAAGAAACAGTTAACACAACTTTTCAAAACAACCAATCAGAACAAAGCAACAGTAGTATAAAACCCCTAAGCAGGCTCTTCCACTTCCTCTTTCTTTGATGAGGTCGAGCAGGAGAGCAAGGAAACCAACGAATCCACCTTGTAGCAGACACATCCAGAGAAATAATCGTCAAGCCCAGAGAGAAAACAGATTACACTGCAAGAAAAAGGAAAACATTGTGAAAGTAAACTGTCATGGCAAGATGTCATATCCATACAATATCACTTGACATTTGCACAGACGTTATTCGGCATGTGCTAAAACTTTATATAAACCTTTGCACAGACGTTATTCGTCATGCACTATAACCTTATACTAAATAAGACACGGACACAGTTAATTCTGTTGGAGTACAAAGTCCACAGCTTGTATTAATTAAATTATTAATTTAATTATCATAAATTAACATAATTAACATAATTTAGGGTCATTGTCCAACTATACATTAAATTACTATACCCTCCACACAGTACCCCTGACAATGACTCTACCAATTGAACAATATATAACCAAATAACAATTCACTTGAAACACGGCCTACCAAAGAGGCCCCATATCATATTGTTAACTGTAGGGGTGTACCTCAGACACCCCTACACCCCCAGGTTCGTCGCCACCGAAGAGCTAGAACCAACCAGTCCTTAATTCCATCAGGCCTACACCTCGGCCTGTCCAGTTCAAACTCCACGCCAAATTCCAATTTTTACTATGCCCTGTTCCGCCACAGCACATGGCTTGACCTCCTTAAGCGCATGTGCGACCCCCACCACACCTAAACAGGGCCTGTTCAATACCTTCGTGGTAGCCAAGGTTCAACAAATCATTCCCCACGTCTGACAGGTGTACCCCGCCCCTCCTAAAATACCCAGGCAACATGCCCTCCAACTCCCTGTGACGCACCACTATGCCCCCAGAACGTCTGATAAAAACTGCCATCATCTTATTAATTTTACCCCTTGATCGAGCTATTGCAGCCGGATCCCTGGCGTGTCTCCACGCAAAGCGTGGAACCATCTCGGACCACACCACCACCACACCAGGAACCAGCTCCCTCAGCCGATCCACATCCCTTTTCATCCTCCTTACCAATTCCCTTTGCGGAATCCCACCTAAGTCGTTCCCCCCTCCGTGAACCAACACCACATCCGGGACCGACCCACCAACCGCTTTCCGAAACAAGAAATTACATAAACTCTGCCAACTAGCGCCCCTAAAACCAAACCAACATAGAGTCACTCGTTCCAATGGAAAGCCCAGCTGTGATCCGCTTCTGCGAACTGCGGCTCTCTTCTCCGCCCAGTACACATACGAGTGGCCCAGCAACCAAACTTCCAAACCTGAAAAGAGACAAAATTAGTGGCAGAAAAAAGGCAACGTCCCCATCCCAGATTCTTGCACCCGAACAATTACACCAACTTATCCGGCCTTACGTACGAGCGGAATCGCACGGACTCCCACCTCCCTATTTGTTTGATCCTCTCGTCCCCCAAACCTAAACGCGCAGCCTCTGTCGCTGCCCCAATGCGAAAAGAGTGCGTCCCAAATTGGCTCGGTTCCAGGCCCATCTTCTGCAATCCCATCCGAAAGACCCGCAGAAACTGAAATCGTGACAACGCCGAGCCATCGGCGTGCAAAAAGAAACAACCCTTCCCTTCCGGCCGAACCTCGCAGTACCTTGCACCGCAAGCCACCGGGCAAGCCCCTGATCCTGGCAACTCATATAGCACCACCGCACATCCCTTGCCGTAAACGTCCGTTTTAGACCGGCGCAGCCATATCTGCACCCGGTCACTACCTATGACCACGTCCTCGAACATCAACCCGCCGTTCCCCAACTTGTTGGCACTCACCAGCTCACTAATGCGAAAAGCCCCAAAAAACGCCCAGACAAACGCCCCAGAAAATAGTGTTACTTCGAAAGGGGAATTACACAGATCGATCAACACCCCTAACAGGTTTTGCAAGACCGAAAACGACACTGGCCGCCTCGGGTCCGCGAGCTTCTTACCCCTCTTAAAGCCCTTCAAAGCCTGGCGTATTAAAAAATTATTCGTAATGTCCTCCCACCCGTTGAACTTGAACAAAAACGCCAGGGCAGACATGTACCTATCTATCACGGCCAGTGACGCCTGTTTAGCAAACAAGCGACACAGTACCCACAACAGCACGTCCACCCTCTGCCCCTGCGAACTGTCGCCCCCTACCTGATGTACCGCCTCTTCCCATTCCTTCCAAACCTTGACGTAACCTGACCAAGTGCTCGGCGCCAGAGAATTCCTTATACACTCCCCAAGCATGCGGTCCCGAGCTGCCACATCTCGCCCGGGCAAGCCTGCCCCTGTGCCATAGCTTCCGGCGCCGCTTCCCGAAATCGTTCCCACTGAAAACGAGAAAGCGCATCAGCTACCACATTCAACATACCAGGGATGTGCCTAGCCCTAAACACCAAATTGAAAGACATGCAGAGAAGGACAAAACGCCGCAGCAAACACAAAACAGGGGGAGACGACGCCGACAAACTATTGATCGCCTGTACTACCGCCATGTTATCTGAGTGAAATACAATATGCTTGTTGGACAACACCCGCCCCCACAAACTCACCGCTACCACCACCGGGAATAGCTCCAGAAACGCTAGGTTTTTAATCAGCGAGCTCTGCCTCCAGGCCTCAGGCCATGGCTCGGCGCACCAGTGACCCCCCAGGTAAGCCCCAAAGCCTATGCTACCAGAAACGTCGGTGTACAGACCCACAACCTCCCCTGATGCTGCCGGCTCTCGAAAAATCACCGTCCCATTAAAAGCCTGCAAGAACCGGTCCCACACCATTAAATCCGCCTTCATATCCGCCGATACCCTGATGTAATGCGACGGCAGTCGCACCTTGCTCGTAGCTTGTGCAAGGCGCCTACAGAAAACCCTCCCCATGGGTATGACCCGTCACGCGAAGTTAAGGCTCCCTACCAGCGATTGGAGCCGTGATAATTTGTCCCCCGGTAGCCTGCATTCCCATTTACCGGAGTCAATTTCTAAACCCAAAAAACTAAGGCACGTCGTAGGCCCGACCGTCTTGTCTTCCGCCAGAGGAACCCCGACTTTGTGCGCTACCCATTGAAACACGTCCAATATCTGTTTACAACGGTCCGAGTCCCGCGGGCCCACGCAAAGAAAATCGTCGAGGTAATGCACCACCGCGCCGCCTGCCGATTCAGTCCGCACAACCCACTCCAAGAAGGTACTAAACCTCTCGAAATAGGCGCACGAGATCGAACACCCCATCGGCAGGCACAGGTCAACGAAAAATTCCCCTTCAAAACAGCAACCGAGCAAATGATGGCAGTCCGGGTGTATAGGGAGCAGTCGAAACGCTGCTTCCACATCTACCTTTGCCATCAGCGCACCATGCCCCAGCCTCCGAACCAACTCGACTGCCTTGTCAAATGACGTATAAGAGACGGAGCTAAGGGCCGTGTCGATGTCATCATTCACCGAAGCCCCTTTCGGGTAAGATAAATGATGAATCAACCTGAATTTGCCTGCTTCTTTCTTGGGGACCACGCCCAGCGGGGATATTCGCAAATCGGGCAATGGCGGTGACGAGAACGGTCCCGCCATCCTCCCCAGTTGCACTTCCTTACCTAGCTTTTCCCGCACTACCTCTAGGTGTTCCCGAACTGACTTGAGATTCCCACATAACGTACCAGGTCCCCTAACTACGTAGGGAATAAAGAACCCCTCCCGAAAAACCCCGCCACAAGAAAATTGCATCTTCCCTGTTAACGTATCGCCTCAGCCAAGGCAACATCACGTCTATTTTCACCGGAGACACCCCCAGCGGAAGCTGCGGGAGCCGCCGCCCCTGCGGGCCCTCCTCCCCCGCCAGTCTTACCCTTTTGAAACAACGGTTGACACCGTGGGTCCCCCGCAGCCTGAACCTTTGTGCCGGAACCTGCAAGTATTTCCCCATTTGCAATGTCCCTCGTTGAACATCCAGCAGAAACCTTTCTTTTGCCCAGCCGACCCGGCCCCTGAGGCCGCGCCGGCTGCCCCGGGAAAGGGCGCCGCCTTCTGGGCCATCATAAGGCGCATCCATAACGGCAGGTCCATTTGGTCCCACCGCATGCTCGCATTTGCTGCCAGCCGTTGACGAAACTGCTCGTCGTACCTCCACCAAGCCAAACCTCCGTATGTTCGGTACGCGTCTCCTATCCCATCCAAATAACAGAAGAGTTCTGAGCAACGCCCTGGAGCCTTCTCCCCGATTACACTAGCTAGAATGCAGAAGGCCCTCAACCAATTCCCAAAAGTCTTAGGTATCTTGCGATACCTCCACCTTTTTTCCTCCTCCTCCTTTTTGGCATCCTTCTTATCCTCCTCCTTCAAGTCTAAGAACTCCTCTAGGGGAAGGAGGGAGAATATCTCCACAAACTCACCTTTCCATATCTTCTCTTTCACTTCCGCTTTCAAATGACATCCGAGGGGGCCCGCGAAGGACACGTGCACATTCTGCCGCGCCGCATCCGGGACATCACCTACCTCACGCTCCTCGCCCCCTCCTTCCAACCCAGACAACTCAGCCACCGCGCCTGACTCACCTCCGCCGGGCGCGGACAATCGTGTCCCCCCGAGCCCCGCCGCTGGGTCCCGACTACTCTCTCGCGCCCACACCTTCCCGAATTGCGCAGGCGACCCCTCCGTCCCGGACCAAGAATCTAAAAATGTTCTTAAATCATTTAACAACTGTCCCGGGTGTCGTGTGTGTGGGAACTCACCACTCGAACCTCTGGCCGCAGCTGGCTGCAGAGGCGCCGTCCTTCCGTCCACCTTTCCAGGCACCGGAGAATCCCATTGTCGCCGACTCCCATCCGCCTGGACTCGCCTCGAGACCGTAGGGGTATTGCTCCGAGACCTGTAGGGAGAAGGAAATCTGAGTAGTCTGTCCTGAACCATCCTCACCCGCC